>NW_020209277.1:0-107500 GCF_003025095.1 Trichoderma harzianum CBS 226.95
ATAAAATAATAAAATAATAAAATAATAAAATAATAAAATAATAAAATAATAAAATAATAAAATAATAAAATAATAAAATAATAAAATAATAAAATTAATTAAATAAAATTAATTATTTTATATTTTTATTTTATTTTATTTAATTTAATTTAATTAACTTTATTTACTTTTCTATTTTTAATTTATTAAAAATATAATTCAATTTTCTTATTATAATAACCTTGTATTTCCAATAGTGTCCTTACCTATACTATTGCTTTATAAGCCCTCCTTAAGGCTTCTGCACCTCACTCGCTTATCGCAAGGTACTTCAGCGGAATCTCTGATTGGCCCACTGGATAGTTGGAGACTTCTCACGGCGGAGGCTACCCGTCGAGGCTTGGCAAGCGGTTATCGAGAAAAGGGAACGGGGCATATTATCGGCATACGGCAGTCAATAATACACACCTTCAGTTGACGTGTAACCCATCTCAAATGGTGCCCTTATTACTCTATCGTACGCACATGTTTACTTTGCGTTTCCTATTTTTTCACCTGTCACCCGCTTGCTTACCTATACATCCAGCAACTTATCCCGAGCTGTACCATTATATCATAAGGCGGGCAAGGCGAAACCACACCAGACATATGGGGCACTAATCTGGTGTTGGTGGGCACTAAGCAGAAGAGGATGAGAACTTGCCCGGCCTCTGCTGTAAAGTATTATGCTACACGTAGGCTATTGCAACGGGTAGCAAAGCGGCAAATGAAAGGCTGGTTGCCCAACCTGAAAGAGGCTATTGAACTCTTCCAACGGCAATTGAGTATGGGTAATATATGCTGATGGCTCTTGGAGTTTCCCTCTCTGTGGACAGGGCGAATAAAAGTACGCAAATCATGAACATCATAATCCCACATCACCGGGCACTTTTCTCCTCTTCACCCCCCTTACCAGTCATGCCCGTGGCTTAGGTGTCGACTGTTTCGGCCCGTAGCCACAATAATAGGCAATGGACGGAGTATTACCAATTACCTCACTCTTCAAGGTGGGGCCGAAGAAGACTTGAATTTCCAAGCCGTTGAGGATGATTTATTTCCATTAGAGTGCGAACGCTTTCATGCACGGTATAATAAATCCTCCGTGTTGCTTGGCCGGCGAATGTTTTGGAGAATCAGATGACATCCATTTGAGACGACAAGTGCTTTGACAAGCGACGTTTCAGTCAAGAGGCGACTAACATGGATCCCTCCGCTCCCGTGGCGCCGGGTTGGCTGCTGGGGTTTGTTGAGGCTCGCAAATCGCCTTCGTCTTGAAAGTTCCTACAGGGGAGAAAAGCGTCTTTTGATCCCCATTTAAAACTGGGGATTATCGTGCTTCTGAGTAGGAGATGCCGGCAGGGGGAGAAGAAGGCTGAGGGTTGCGCACTGTAAGCAAGCAGGCTAGAACATACAGGTGGGCACAGCATTTGGAGTTTGAGCTAGGCAGGGCTACTAAGCTATTGCTCATGTACTTGGGCAGCACCGTTTACCAAGCCCGGTAGGTTTGTACAGTCATTGATTACCTTATGTACGATGATGCTTTGCGTGTGTTGAAAGCCTCCGGGCTCAAATGACGCCCCGCCCGAGGCAGCCGGAGAGGTAACTTATGATAGCTGCCGTGAGGTGGGGCAAGCAAATACGATTATTGCGCTCATATGGATGGATTGTCCCGATGCAGCAATAGGTGCCTTGTCTCGGGGCTAATATAGAAGACGGTGGAAGAGAGAGACACGGCGGACGGAAATGCGGAATTTCCCACAGCGGCCCCCGGGAAAGTTCCCATAGGAGAGGGAGTAGTACCGTAACAAGTAACAGTGCGTCTTCGGTGGGATTTGCCCGCACCGAGGGTATCACCAGACGATACAAGACAAGACGATGCCAGACAAAGACGAGACGAAAAGTGCCGTGCAGTAGTAGTAAGTAATGGAATAGCATGGCCTTGTACATACTCGTATTGTAGCACCTTCAAGCCACGAGCATGGAGATAAAACGTGGCTAGCGTTATAGACTGGTTAGACATTTGTATGAGGTAAAAGAGCAGCGATGACGATGCGTCGCCCTCGGCCAATCACAATCACACGCCGAGTTCTCAAGCCAAAACCCAAACCCAAACCTCCTGCTTCTTGGGCGTTGCTGGGCGCCTCCAAGCTTGGGCGCGCATCCCCGTTCCGGGCCCCGTGTTTCCCACTAAGATGCATCCCACCATCCCACTATATTTACTTACCTCCGTCCCTCCCTATCTGTCCCTCGTCTCTCCTCCATTCTCTCCTCCATTCTCTCCATCCGCAATCCATCTATTGGAATCAACATCCGTTGCTTTTTCGAATCCTAAAAAATACCCCTTTGCTGCTACACAACCCTCGCAATGTCTGGCCCAGTGTAAGTCTCCGGCCTCAGCTTCTTTTTTTCCTCTCCTACTCCTCCTGCCTCACTCAACCCCTCCTTGTCTTTTGTCATTCATTACCCCACCACCCCGCCCTGAAAAAGCCCAGCTCGTCACCTTGGGATGACCTCAATTCCCGCACGCAATTGAGGCGAGATTTGTAGTCTCTTGTATTTGGTGTCGAGCTCTGGGATTTGCTGCGGTGGGATGATGGCTGCGGGAATCATTGTTGATGGTAGCTGCCGGTAGCTACCGGCAGCTGCTTGATGCTTGCTCTGTGTCTCCCCGCGTCTCCCGTCTCCCGAGCTTCTTTCTCACTCGCCATTGCATTTTTCCTACTTTCTCTGCACTCTGCTCATGGTCCTGAGGTAGCGCTCGCCTCGCAAACATCAAGCTTGGCGGCGCCTCGCAACCTGATTCCTCCACTCCCGGTCAAGCTTCAAGAAATGCTGACAATGTTCCAAGCGCGGATCTTGGCCTCATCGGCCTTGCTGTCATGTAAGTTGCAACCTCCCCTCCGGGTCATAATTGGCCGCCGTGTTTGCTGACATGACCACTCCTCAGGGGACAGAACCTGATTCTCAACATGGCTGACAATGGCTTCACAATCTGCGCTTACAACCGAACCGTCTCCAAGGTCGACTCCTTCTTGGCCAACGAGGCCAAGGGCAAGTCCGTTGTTGGCGCTCACAACGACAAGGAGTTCATCGACAGCCTCAAGTCGCCCCGCCGTATCATGCTCCTCGTCCAGGCTGGTAAGGCCGTCGATGAGTGGATCGAGAGACTCCTGCCCTACCTCGACGCTGGCGACATCATCATCGATGGTGGCAACTCTCACTTCCCCGACTCCAACCGCCGCACCAAGGAGCTCAGCGCCAAGAACATCCGATTCGTCGGCTCCGGTGTCTCCGGTGGTGAGGAGGGTGCCCGATTCGGCCCCTCTCTGATGCCCGGTGGTAACGAGGAGGCCTGGCCTCACATCAAGGACATCTTCCAGGCTATTGCCGCCAAGAGCGACGGTGAGGCCTGCTGTGAGTGGGTCGGTGACGAAGGTGCTGGTCACTACGTCAAGATGGTTCACAACGGTATCGAGTACGGTGACATGCAGCTCATCTGCGAGGTAAGCTCGTCTAAGCTCAATTCCATTTCAATGCCCCGTGCGCATAGCTAACGGACACTCGTCTCATAGGCGTACGACATCATGAAGCGTGGTCTTGGCCTCTCCAGCAAGGAGATTGGTGACGTCTTTGCCAAGTGGAACAAGGGCGTTCTTGACTCTTTCCTGATTGAGATCACCCGTGACATCCTCTACTTCAATGACGACGATGGCACCGCTCTGGTTGACAAGATTCTGGACAAGGCTGGCCAGAAGGGAACCGGAAAGTGGACTGCTATCAACGCCCTCGACCTCGGCATGCCCGTAACCCTGATTGCCGAGGCCGTCCTGGCCCGATGCCTGTCTGGCATCAAGGACGAGCGTACCGAGGCTTCCACCAAGCTCCGCTATGTCTCCCGTGGCAGCGGCAAGTTCGAGGGTAACAAGGAGCAGTTCCTTGAGGACCTCGAGCAGGCTCTGTATGCCTCCAAGATCATCTCATACGCCCAGGGCTTCATGCTCATGCAGGAGGTAAGAAGGAACAGATATACCCAAGATTGGAGACTCGAGCTAACGCAACACTTGTAACAGGCTGCCCGTGAGTTCAACTGGAAGCTTAACAAGCCCTCCATCGCTCTCATGTGGCGTGGTGGCTGCATCATCCGATCTGTCTTCCTCAAGGACATCACCTCTGCTTACCGCAACGAGCCCGACCTGAAGAACCTGCTCTTCGACAACTTCTTCAACGAGGCCATCCACAAGGCTCAGCCCGGCTGGAGAGCCGTCGTTGCTCAGGCTGCTGAGCTCGGTATCCCCACTCCTGCCTTCGGCACCGCTCTGTCATGGTTCGATGGCTACCGCACCAAGGACCTCCCCGCCAACCTGCTGCAAGCCCAGCGTGACTACTTTGGTGCTCACACTTTCCACATCAAGCCTGAGCATGCTAGCGACAAGTACCCCCAGGGCAAGGACATCCACGTCAACTGGACTGGCCGTGGTGGCAACGTTTCCGCCTCAACATACCAGGCATAAAGTTATAAAAGGGAAAAATCTATTAAAGTTGGGTATGAATAGCACATGATAATATGACATAAAAAGGGATAATTAGGCTTGTAGTGCAAAATTCAAAAAAGCAGTAAAAATTTACAATTGTGAGAGCAAAGTTATTTCTCTGTGATGTGATAAGGATTTGTGATGTTTGGTAGCCCATAGAGAATGTTTTTACCCTGCCATAGACACAGATGATAGTAAGTTGCCAAGTTGCCTAATACTAAGTAAGTAATGGTATTATGTAATTTCGTAATAAACTTTGAACTAAGCCAGAAAGGTACTTAATGGACGGATTATAGTGATGCATCTTACCCAGTGTTTGGCCTAGCTTGCAACAATTATTACTCCAATATGCTCCCGATTAATCAGTATCTTATCAAATGAGTAATATTGCTCTCCCTTCACAACTGCAACAATTACGAGTATGTCTTTCCTTGTTCTAATCGCTGTAGTTGTTTCCAACCTTTGCCTTGAACTCTCTACTACAGCTATATTCTCCACTGCACTATGGCAAAACAATCCCAACCGTCCTCAGATGCTGATATCTTATCGCTAGGATTCATTCCACTCCCTGCTGGATGATTCTCTAATTGTTGCTATTGCGAGTGACTATGATCTGAGTACCAGTACCGGCTATGATGAAGCCTGTTCCACTTTGCGTGGTCTCGCACAAAATGTGGTCTTCGAAGAAGCCAGCAGCTTCGATCCAAGCGGTGCATATCGATTTACGGAACACGAAGATCAGAATCCGATTGATGACGCTTCCCCTGCCTCCAAGTTGAACCAGGGAAACGTGACATCGGATGATGAAAGTATTGATACTCTTTCATCGGATTCACAGTTGTCCAAATCTGAAGTTTTGGAGAAAGACATTTTGCAGCTCCAGAGCCTATTCCCTAGAATAGATGGTGTTGACATTAGGCAAGTCCTGACTAACGCAAATGGTGTCGTTGCCGCAGCGTTGGATAGTCTGCTCAATTTACAATACATACAATCTACAAGTGATCAAGCTCCCTCATCGAATGGGTTGCTCGACGCTCATGACACTGGGGCCAAATCTGCTGGCAAGGCTGGTGATGCAGGATATAACACCAGCGTGAGCAATTCAAGCAGATTGAACAGTAAGTTGATCACTGCACAACGCATGCCCGATACGATACTAACGCACTCCAGCCCCAGCAGCTGTTACCTACATAGCAAAGCGATTACACATGTCCACAGAAGAAGTTTCCATAATGTATGCTGAAAGCGGAAACTCCAAAGTTGGCACTGTAATAGGAATCTTGGATCAACACCTCTTGCAAGAAAACAGCGAGCCATTGACAAGTACGGAGAAGGAGGCTGCCGGCGACCTCAAACAAAGATATCGCAGGGTCCCAGAAATTTATTTGGAAGTTATTGTTCAGATAACGGGACCAATGTCCACTTCCTCTGCTGAGCTTGCATCGTTATTAAACACATACTTCAGCAAACGATCGATGAACCAGAAACTTGAGTTGAGTTACAGGTTGACGCCACTACCACATGAAGACATAGAAGGGTTGGCGGGGGCGGCTGTTGATGCTATGACGGAAAGAAAGGGAGCTCGCCACAAGTCTCCCCCAGTGACAAGAGCCGGTACTGATCTCACCCGGACGCTTCAAGCATCAAATGCCTTATATAAACAGAAACAAGACGCTATGGCATCTGCCGGAACTCTTTACCGGCGCGGAGCATCAAATCCGCTATATCGACAGGCGGCAGGTTATTATGCACAACAGGCTCGCGAACTTGGACAACGTGCCCAGGAAGCTACATCAGCTGCAGCTGACATACATGTCGACCAACAAAGTACTAACACGACAGTTGATTTACACGGCGTGTCTGTTCTTGATGGTGTGCGAATTGCTCGACAACGAGCTGTAGATTGGTGGCAAAGACGACGTGAATCACGATATGAATCACGAGAAGGCCAATCATCGCACCGGAACCTGACCATCATAACTGGTCTGGGCCATCACAGTGCTGGGGGCGTTTCACCACTCCGACAAGCCGTGGGAGCGGCACTTACTCGTGATGGATGGAAATATAGGGTTGAAACTGGAAAGTTTGTTCTTACTGGTCGATGATGATATATAATTGTGACAATGAAGGTAGATAATATTGGATGAAGATGAAGGGAATAGGATAATGACTAACTAGATGAATAATTACTCGCATATTTCATGCACAGGATATACAAGTTGCAAATTCAAATATAGATATATTGAATATTAAATATTATATTTACTTTACAGTTCTTGTTATGGAAATTTCATGACTTGTGAATACATAGTTTTACATCTTCACATAAATGGTTTGGTGTTTTGTCCATTTCACTGTCGTCGTCATTATTTGTACAAGTGTGGAGAAGTGCTAATTACTAAATAATCCTACCTGTTTGGGCTTGGCTTGGTTTAAATCTCCGTCTAGTATTTTTCCCTACCTAACCTCAAACTAATCTCAGCATCTGCAAACGTCAACTGAGCACACGCCAGGATCATTCACCTTTTATCATCTGCTTGATCCATTACGACTCCAGATTGATTGATTGCTTTCTTCTTTGCAAACAATAAAAAATGTCTCGCGGCGGCACTACCTTATATGTCACAGGCTTCAGCCACGGCACCCGCGCCCGCGACCTTGCCTACGAATTCGAACGGTATGTCAACCACGCCACGCTCACGCTCACGCTTTCGCCCTCGCTTTCGCCCTCGTCCTCGTCCTCGCCCGCGCCTCGTCTCATACCGCAACGGGGGATTCCTTTCGATGGACAGATTTGATCCCACGTCGATGTCGATGCCCTCGCAACCCTCTCCCCCCCGCTGACGCCTGAACCTACCTCCTCCCTTTTTCCTGCCGCGTCGGCCAATGCGTTTCATCCATCGCCTCGAGGTTGTTCTCTGTTTGAATGGATAGTTAGATTGCACCTCCTTTCGCAGGGCAAATCAGTCAATGAAGATTGCCCGAGAAACGGCTACCCCCGGCGACTGCGCCTTCCACTTCTGCCTTGTGATGGCATTCGCTAATATTAAGTCTGTTTGATAGATATGGGCGCCTGGTTCGCTGCGATATTCCTGCCCCACGATCTACTTCCAGTCGACTGTGGGTGGTTTCTTTGGCCCTTAATTGTCGCCAGATTCAGATATGCTGACCGCTCTCAGGTTCGCATTTGTCGAATACGAAGACCGACGTGATGCCGATGATGCGTATCACGAAATGCACAACAAACGCATTGGCCGAGACGACCTATTGAAGATCGAGGTATGTATTTGCAGATCTAATCGAATCGTTGGACAATATTAACGCGCTGCTAGTGGGCCAGAACGCCTCCATCAGCCTCGTGGCGCTTCGAATCTGGTCGTGATCGTGACCGTCGTGGACCTCGATCTCCTCGTCGTGGACGATCACCATCCCCTCGACGCAGCACCCGCGACTATTCTCCACGGAAAGAGGAGCGCCGCGATCGCGACAGAGACTATGATCGTGATAGCCGAAGGGACCGAGACCGATCTCGAAGCCCTGAACACCGGTAAGGTTGTGAAGTTCATCAAGATGAATCGAAGTTTTGACATGATTACCTGTATAGGGACCGTGATCGCGATGCAAAGGATGAGCGCGATGATCGTGACCGAAAGGAGAATGGAACTAACGGTGACGAAAGGAAAGGTAACGTGGTAACTTTGCTCCAGATTCTTGAACCTACATATTGATGTTTTTGTCCAGCTGAGAGCCCTCTTCCCGCCCATGACGATCTTGATGTTGCTGAGTAGTAGAGGCCACAAATGTCGAAGCGTATTACGGCAGTGGACTGAGTATCTGGAGTCTTGGCCTTGTTACTCTCTTTCTACCTACGTCTTCTTCTCCCATCGATCGTTTTGTACAATGCTCGGGTTTCCAGGTGTTTTCCCCTTTCAAGAATGTGATACAGCTTCATTGTGGGATATGGGATGCTTGGCATTGCCAGGCAGAAACTTATGCTAGTTATAATGGTGTTCGAATATGCGCCTGAAACAGGCTGCGATATTTTGGAGTTGTAACTAATAGCTACCTAGTAATAAAACAGTTTTATTTTTTGTTTTCTTTAATACATGGGGGACTTATAACCTGGGAGACTTATAACCTGCACAATCACTATCACACAATCACCATCACATGTCATCAACTTGATCATTTATCATTATGCGTACCTAGAAAAATAAGCATACCTAATCGCTTCTTAGCTGTATATAAATGGAGTCTGCCTATACCTAGGCAGCAGTAGTAAAATACAGGTGCCTGCTTTGTACTCGTACTCTGTATTACGATGGCCCTGAGCTATTTAGCTCCAGCTGAATAGGCAGCTAACAGTTTAGCGTGGGGGGGAGACTGTGGCTGTGTGGGGTTTTGACGACTGTCGCTGTCGTAACCCCCTCCTTAGCTAACCATAGCTATTGCCTCTCAGCGCCGCGCGGTTCCTTCAATTCCGAACATAAAACGTTCAATCTTGCAGAGTGGAATATCGCCAGCATCGTCCATTATGAACGTCCTCAAGCTACAGAGGTATGTAGAGCTCCGTTTGGTACGGAATGTCATTGTATATTCGTGAATCTAACAGCTGCGCAGGAAGTTTCCTCAGTTTCCGCAGAACGAGATCTTCCAGCTCTCCGATGCCTTCCAGCGCCTAGACGTCGAAGACCGAGGCTACCTCGACGAAGCAACTGCCATCAAGGCAACCCAGCAGAGCGAAAACCAGCCATACGATGTTGTTAGACAGGCCCTGAAAGAGGTAGATCTGGACTCCTCGCGACGAGTGGAGCTGGAGGACTATGTCGGCGTCAGTTATGTCATATCACGCCTCACTTTGCAGTCTCTCTAATGTTTTTGGTAGCTTATTGCGAAGTTGCGCGCTGGGTCGGTCGCCCAGAAACGCATGTCTACAGGCCCTACTCCGGCTCAGCCTGGACCTGGACCTGCCCACGGCCATGCGTCCAAGGGCAGCGTGAGTGGTAAGATCCAAGTGCAGGGATCAAACGCAAACACCACACACACAATCAACGAAGATGAACGAACTGAGTTTACACGCCATATCAATGCGGTGCTGGCCGGTGATCCAGATATTGGAAGCCGACTTCCGTTCCCTACCGACACATTCGAAATGTTTGATGAATGTAAGGACGGTTTGGTGCTTGCCAAGCTCATCAACGATAGCGTTCCTGATACTATCGATGAGCGAGTAATGAACATTCCTGGACGAAAGACCAAGACCCTCAATGCCTTCCAGATGAGCGAGAACAACAACATTGTCATTGAGTCTTGCAAGGGTATCGGCTGCTCCGTTGTCAACATTGGAGCTGGTGACATCATCGAAGTTCGCGAGCATCTTATCCTGGGTCTTATTTGGCAAATCATCCGACGAGGTCTTTTGGGTAAAATTGATATTAAGCTGCACCCTGAGCTCTATCGGCTACTGGAGGAGGATGAAACTCTAGAACAGTTCCTGAGACTGCCCCCGGAGCAGATTCTGCTTCGCTGGTTCAACTACCACTTGAAGGCCGCAAACTGGCCTCGAAGGTCCGTATCTTCTTCTTCTTTTTTTTCATGATAAATTTACTGACTTGTCCTTCTCCCTCAGAGTTACAAATTTCTCTAGCGATGTGAAGGACAGTGAAAACTACACTGTTCTTCTCGCGCAGATTGGATCCGAGTACGGCTGCACTCGGGCCGCTTTGCAAACCAGAGATCTCGCGCAGAGAGCTGAGGAAACTTTGCAGGAAGCTGACAAGCTTGGATGCCGCAAGTTCTTGACTCCATCATCATTGGTTGCGGGTAACCCGAAGCTTAACTTGGCATTCGTGGCCAATCTCTTCAACACTCATCCTGCGCTTGACCCCATCACGGAAGAGGAGAAGCTGGAGGTTGAAGACTTTGATGCAGAGGGAGAACGCGAGGCAAGAGTCTTCACCCTATGGCTCAACAGTTTGGATGTGCAGCCTGCTGTAGTCTCCTTCTTTGATGACTTGAGAGACGGATCGGTGCTTCTGCAGGCATACGACAAAGTCATCCCCGGTTCTGTTAACTGGCGCCATGTTAACAAGGCTCCTGCTCACGGAGGCGAAATGCTCAGATTCAAGGCCGTCGAGAACACCAACTATGTCATTGAGCTTGGCAAACAGAATGGATTTTCTCTTGTGGGCATCCAAGGAGCAGATATCACTGACGGTCAACGAACATTGACGCTGGGACTCGTATGGCAACTCATGCGAAAGAACATTACGGTGACTTTGTCCTCATTAGCACAGAAGCTCGGCAAGAGAGAGATTACCGACGCTGAAATGGTTCGATGGGCCAACGACATGTCCAAGAAGGGTGGTCGCAACTCATCTATCCGGTCTTTCAAGGATCCGGCCATTGGCTCTGGTATCTTCCTTTTGGACGTGTTGAACGGCATGAAGAGCAGCTACGTCGACTATGACCTGGTGACTCCCGGCCAAACAGAAGAAGACGCATACATGAACGCCAAGTTGAGTATCAGCATCGCTCGTAAGCTTGGAGCCACCATATGGCTTGTCCCAGAGGATATTTGCCAAGTTCGTAGCCGCCTGGTAACTACGTTTATCGGTAAGTCAATAATATTATAGGCTACAGTCTATTGTTGTTTTGATATATATTTGCTAACGTGTCACGATGCAGGATCTCTCATGGCGACTCATGATAAAATGTAGATTGTTTTACAAGTCTTGATTCAACTGCTCAATACAAGGCAATGTTAATTACCACTAAATATTAATTAAGATGTACAAGAGTATAGTAAATTTCCCGCCCTTTTAAGAAGACATCTTCACGTCCGTGATTGAATTAAGAAGTCTGAATTGTTCAAAGAAAAAAAATAGTCAGCGTGCCGTTCTCATAGGTTGTGCAATAGAGCCCCAAGTAGTAAACTGCTTACTGTAAGTTGCGGTCTCTCATCTCCCGATCGAGAGTATCGACTTGCTTCGCCGTCAATCTAACTTTGCTGAGCTACTTCAAACGGTTAGCTAAATCAAGGCACCGTCAGCCGAGTTTGTGAAGAAGGGATTACGGGAAAGGCTGCGATTTTCAAGGGATTCTCGCACCAAAGCTAATGCTGTTGAAGAGTGATCTTCGTCGCCTTCGGCTGCGTCATCTAAGCCGGCGGTTCTGCCGCTGTTGGATTTGTACAGAGCGGCTTGAGCCTATTCGTGATGGTTAGGGTCAGTTGTGAGAAAAGGGATGGGTGCATAGAACATACCTCAGCCTCAGCTAGCTCTGCGTTCTTGATCTTGAACTGGGCCAGCAGTTGATCGTACTTGTCATCTGCGTCCTCGAGCTTCTTCATGAACTGCTCAACTTGCAACTGTGACTCGGTCGACTTCTTGTTAGCCTCCTCCAGCAGCGTAGTCATGCTGTCGTTCAAGTCATTATAGTCATTCCGAGCGACATCTTCCTTCTTCTTCAGCTCAGCCTGGGTGGCTTGCAGCTCTGCCCTGACGGAAGCGAGCTCAGCCTTGAGGTTGTTGAGAGCCGTTGAATCCTGAGGCCTCTTGACGGCATCCAGCTCGGCCAGCGCAACCATACGCTCCATCTTTTCCTGGGCAAGCTGTTGGTTGGCCTCGTCGGCCTCGGCTTGGGCAGCAACGAGCTGCTCCTGCATCTTTTGCAGAGACTCCTGGAGGGATCCGGTGGTGGCAGTCTGAGCTGACAATTGCTCTTCCAGGCTGGCGCTCTTGGCCTTGGACTCATCTAGAGCAGTCTCCATCTGCCTGTACACAGCTTGCAGCTCGTCCAGCTGTTGCTTCATCTGGAGCCCTTCTTCCTTGAGCGAGAAGCTTGCGTCTGTATGCTGAGCGGCGAGCTTCTCAATCTCAGCCGCATGTGTGCCATGCAATTCACGCTTGGCCTCCTCCAATTCCTGGATGTTGTTGGCCTTCGTCTTCTCCAGCAGCGCGTTGGCCTCTTCAAGCTTCGACTGCAGCGCGGCCAAAGCTGACTCGTGCTGACCGGTAGCTGTTGTCAGGTTGGATTGATGGGCAGCAACTAGTTCTTGCTTTTCCTCTTCATGTTGTCTCTTGAGCTCATCCAGCAGCTTCTCATGAGAAATTTGAAGGGACTTGGAGAATTCGGCAGATGAAGCCTCTCCGTCTGCCAACGCAAGACGCAGCTGCTCATCGCATCGAGCCTTGATGGCATCAAGCTCCTTGACATGAGCATCCAGGGCTTCTGCGGCACTAGTCTTGGCAGATGTCAACTCCTCGGCGTGAAGGTTTCTGATCTTGGCAAGCTCCTCCTCGTATTCCGCTTGCTTGGTCTCGAGAATCTTGACGGCTGACGAATGGCGCTCTTCTGCCTCTGCTAGGGCCTTTGCATGTTGTTCTGAATCTTGGGCCACGGATGACTGAAGCTCGTTGTGCTGCTTTTCCAACTCCTCGAATCTCCGCTTGAAGAAGGCATCGCCGCGAAGACTTTCAATTTCGTTTTCGTAGTCTTGAGAAATTTGCTTCAAGCGCTCGTCGTGCATGGCCTTCAGGCTGGAGACCTCTTCATCCTTGCTGGTTAGCGTAGCTTTCAATTCCCCAACTGTGCTTTGCAGCTCAGCTTCGCTCTTGCGAGTAGCTTCAAGCTCCGCGTCTCGAGCGGCCAATTCGCTTTGGATCTTCGACTTGTCGCTGTCCGCGTTGGCCTCAGCCTCCTTGATTGCTGTCTCCGAGGTTGCGAGCCTGGTCTTGAACTCCAGGATGTCATTTTCGAGATCAGCAATCTTGCCGTTGAGCGCATCGCGCTCAGCCTTGACTGACTCAATGGTTGATTCCAGCTCGTTTTTCGAAGCAGTTAATTCGTCAACCTGCTGCTGCAGGTTTTGAACAGTCGCCTCATACTTGGATTGCAAATCTGCCACCGCAGTGTCTGACTCTGCCTTGTCGGAGACGGAAGCCTGTAGCTTCTCGACCTGGGCGGCATAGTCACGGATGGCCTGCTCATATTCGCTCTCCTTTGCCTTGAGCTTCTCCTCGCCTTCAAGCTTCACGCTCTCAAGCTCCTTCTGCAGCGCATCGCGAGCCTCTGCTGCCTGTGCCTCCGCTGCCTTGAGCTTCTCCTCGCTTTCNAGCTCCTTCTGCAGCGCATCGCGAGCCTCTGCTGCCTGTGCCTCCGCTGCCTTGAGCTTCTCCTCGCTTTCGTGCTTAAGACTTTCCAGCTCCTTCTGCAGAACATCCAGGGCTTCTCCGCCTTGGCTTTCTGTCGCCTTGAGCTTCTCTTGGTTTTCGTTTTTCAGGCTCTCAAGCTCCTTCTGCAGAGCATCGCGGGCCTCTGCTGCCTGGCTCTCCGCCTCCTTGATCTTCTCTTGGGTTTCAAGCTTCAAGGCCTCGAGCTCCTTTTGCAGTGCCTCGAGAGCTTCTCCTCCCTGGCTTTCTGTTGCCTGAACCCTCTCTTGGTGTTCGAGTTTCAGACTCTCAAGCTCCTTCCGCAGAGCATCGAGTGTTTCTCCTCCTTGCTCTTTAGCGCGGGCGGCCTCGGTGAGCTCTGCATCCACAGCGCTAAGCTTTTCGGCTTTCTCCTGCAGCTGAGCCTCCAGATCGCGTATGATGGCATTGTAATCAGTCTTTGGCGCATCTGGCGCATCCTTTTGCTCCTCGTTAGCACCGCCGTCCTCTGCTTGCTGGCCACTGGTTTCGAGTTGCTGACGAAGTTCGGCCACAGTGCTTTCGAAAGTAGTCAGTTCTGTTTTGAGCGACTCAATTTCTTTGTCCTTATCGGCTAGCTTGGAGTTTAACTCGTCAAGTTTGGGGCTGTCAATGTGCGCATCGCGAACTGAAGTCCGTGTGGATGGTCGTGCGGCCCCAGTGACTATGCCCGGTGCAGCTGGTCTCTTCCGTGCATCGGCTGCGGCACTCGATGAAACCGTGCTTCGAGAGACTGGTGTCCTGGTCGAAGCTATCGACTCGGAGCTCCCGCTCGGCTTGGTCCGTTGGCCAACAGTGGGCTTGGGACTTGCCGCACCGACACCAACGGTGGATCGACGGGCGGTGGCGGTAGTGGATGTCGCACCGGCCTTTTTCTCTGCTGAAACGACGGTGCTCTCTCTTCGCGATGTAGATTTGACGGCATCGTCGCCCGCACCGACGCTGGCACCGCTTCGATGTCCCAGGCCGGACGTGGAAGCAGTAGATCGATGTACCGAGGGAGATGAACGAGTGTGCGTCTTGTTCAAGGCGGGAGATCGAGCACCGGGGCCGACAGAAGTCCTGGCTACTGTCGACGTAGCAGTTGCGCTGGCATAGCGGGGTGTGGCTCTCTGTGTAGGGCTAGTTTTGTCGGCAACATGCGACTCTGCCGCCTCAGCCTTGGGGGGAGCGGAAACCTCGCTCTCAGGCATTGTAGTAATGAATTATGTAGCGCTGGACAAACGCGTTAACGCGGTTCCATCGACAGACAGCGCGGGCACACAGACCTACCTTGGGAACAAGCGCCTTTAAAGTTGATGCTGTCGTTGAATGTCTGTCTGTCTATCCGTATATGGTCATAACATGCGTATATCGTGGTCGCGTAGATGGAATGAAAACGAGCCCGCCCCGACCTCTAGCGAAGAGTATTTGAGTATTTCAGGGTCTCCCAGGACGCGAGAAGAACATGGAAAAGATTTGACCCAGCAAAGGAGTATTCTATCGATAGATATACAGGCGAGCTTGGGGGAGCAGTAAAAGGGGCACCTGAGCTAGCCCCACCGTCTCCCCGCTGCCCCCCTCCAGGGTAAAGCTGCACAGCGCTGGATATTCACACCGATAGATCAAATGTGAAAAAAGGATGCAACGGAGCTAATGAGCCCATGTGAGTGTGCTGCATCCTGACTAAGCTGCAGCCAAGGTATGCGCATGGTGCTAATGTACGAGCATGCAGCTGTCTCTGGATTGATGGATGAACAGTGACAAGGTAGGGATTTTTATCTGTCGTTTTTGCATGGGGGAGGCTATCGAAATAAGGTAAAGTGGTGGCTTGAGGGGGTGGACATCGACCATTTGTTGGAGGTTGTATCTTATCTATCAAGGTACGTGTCGTGGTTGGCCAAACGCCTTGTAAGCTGAGAGATGTTTTAAATGGCCTGTTGTAGTGCCTTTAATGATTCTTTTCTTTATACTATCTCTATTACTAGATACCTAGTATATACCCATGTGGGTAGAGAATCAAGTATCGGCCATCGTCCATGTGGTTGAAAGCATCAACTGGATTTTAAGCTTTTTAGTACCGACTTAGTACCGCGTGTAGCCACAGCCCGCCTTTCGGCCCATGGATCACATCAGTGACAGTGACACTCAAAGCCGGCGCCTTACTAACAGCTCTAACAGTTGAATATCTCTCATAATGACTAATGGCCCCACCATCCGACGGCTCTCTAAGCGGATAGCAAACTTAGTGCTACATACGAGTACAGGCTCGATTCGATTCCATCACTCTCGGACCTTGCAATGCTCTGAGTGGGCAGCGAGCACCAGTTCCAGTTCCAGCTACCAGTTAACCAGTATTGATTGACCTCCAGTCTCTGCTGATTGATCCTGTGGCTCCTCTGCTCTGGTCGCTCACGCAGTGACTCGACACTCTGCGTCTCAGATGAGGAGCAAGTCGGTGCATCGCCAACAAGCGGCGCGCGTCTGCTCTGCTGGGCTCCGATTCCATCTCCAACTCCATCTCGACACCTAAACCTACCTAAACCGCCGCCGTTGCTGCTTGTTCTTGTTCTTGTCTACTATACTCTATTCTTGTCCTGTGTCTCTCTTATCGCACCCGACCTCATCACCCTCTCCCGTCTTATCTATTCTCGTGCTTCCTGCCTACTAAGCTCGTGCTTGCCCTCCTGATGGCGTAGTTTGGGCATGGCAGAACAAACAACGGCAACCGACCACGAAGTGCGACTTCCCGCGGCCTCACCCACGCCCACGCCCACGCCCACGCCCTCGCCCAATCCCACCGCTGCTTCAACCGCTGTATCTGCTGCCGCGAGGCCTGTAGCGGCCACTGTCCAAAGGTATGAAGTTTGGCTACAGTTGATATTACAGCTGAAGGCCGCATTGCTGGCCCTCCCTTTGACTGGCGCATTGATCGCCCTTCCTGGAAGCACTGATTTGATTTTTGATTTTTGATTTGATTTGATCTGCTTTGACATCTATCATTATCGCCCAACTGCGAAGCTCTGGCCCTTTCAAACTCTAACTCTTGCCTCTGCACGCCAAAGTACTGCCATCGGTAGTGCCGTGGTGGATGAGGTACTTGCTCTGCATGCCGGAGCCTCCATTTCCCGTCACCTCGCCTGGCCTCGCCTTACCTCGCATCACCTCACCCCAGCATAGACCAGCCAGTGCCGCATCTATTCACTCTGACCCAGGCCAAGACAAAAAGAAAGCTGCTGGAGGCACCGTTATCCCTTCACACCCTCGACAAGCACCGCTTCCATCTCTACCCTGGCGCAACGTCATCTCTTAGCTGCGATATCGCCGTTGGGGCAGCATCCTCAACCTCAACATCAACCTCTTCTCTCAACCCTTCCTCCCCGCATCTTCTCCCCACCCCAAAACCCCATTCTTTGTCTGCACCTTGGGCACGAGCAAGCAGTCTTGTCGGCAAGTTTCTCATGTCTCCCAGAATAACCAGATCTTCCGCCCGCCAAGCAGCGAGCCAGGCGGCTCGAGCTCCTGCTGCCTCATCAGAGTCCTCGCCTCCAACTGCTCCCCCACCACCACCGTCGTCGTCGTCGTCGTCGTCGTCCCGGAAGCGAAAAGTTTCGAGCGCGGAGAAGAATCTTGCGACCGGACCCCAACCTAGCTCTTCGGTTCGACGGTCCAAGAGACAAAAGATTCCTGAAGCTGCTGTCCCGCCACCACCAGAAACCGTACCTAATTCATCCCACTCAACCTTGCCGCGGAAGGGGAGGGCTGCAGCGGATATGGATGGCGCCGAGTTAGTCAGAAGCTCGTTTCCCTTGGACATGCCGCTAATCTCTGAGAGCAGGGTGCCTGCTGTAGCCGCCGCCATGGATACGTCTCCCAGTTCTAATACTGGTAGCCGAAGATCAGCTCGAAGCAAGCGAACTTCTAACCAGTCCCAAGGTCTGCCTCTACATCTCACAGCATCTGGCTTCCTTGCTAACTCGTCCCCTGAAGCCACCGTAACTTCGATGCCTGCAAGTCGAGATTCACAACTATTCACAGGGAATGCTTCCGATCAGGATGCCATTATGACCGGCATGGGCGATGACAAGGATCATTTTTCTTCTTCGTCACCTCAGAGGGAAGGTGCACAATCCTCAAAGACTGGCAAAGGCGATGGTCATGGAGAGGAAGATGACTTGAGTAGAGACGGCGGCACAACCTCCATCGAACATGCTTCATTCAACGACGACGATGAAGACGAAGAGGACGAAGAGGAAGACGAGGACGAACATGAAAATGACCACGACAACGAAAACGAGGACGAAGACGATGATGATGACGATGAAGACGACGACGAGAACGAAGACGATCCCTTTGGCGCTTACGGCGGCCCAGGAGACCATGACTCTGGCCTTTCCAGCACTTTGCGGGCTTTGACCGGCATGATGACCGGCTTGTCTAGTCGACTTCGGGAACTTCTTGCAAGCCTACGTAGTGAAGATTCGTCTGTCCAGGTGATCGCTCTGCAAGAGCTGTCCGAGATTTTCCTAGTGTCTAATGAAGATAATCTCTCGGGTCACTTTTCTCCCGACGCCTTCGTCAAAGAGCTCGTTCAGCTCATGTCCAAGGAAGAGAGCCCAGAGATCATGCTCTTGGCCTGTCGCTGCCTTGCGAACCTCATGGAAGCTCTACCCGCAAGCATTGCTAATGTTGTGTATGGAAATGCCGTCCCAGTTCTCTGCCAAAAGCTTCTTGAAATCTCATTCATAGATCTCGCCGAGCAAGCTCTGAGTACGCTTGAGAAGATCTCAACCGAATATCCTTCTAGTATCGTTCGAGAAGGGGGGCTTACAGCGTGCCTATCTTACCTTGACTTCTTTGCAACCAGCACGCAGCGAACGGCTGTGACCACTGCGGCCAATTGCTGTCGGAACATTCCCGACGACTCGTTCCCTGTGGTTAAAGATGTTATGCCAACCCTCCTGAATGTCCTTAACAGTAACGACCAACGAGTTGTGGAGCAAGCTTCCTTGTGTGTTTCTGGTATCGCCGAAAGCTTCAAGTATCACCCATCGAAGCTCGAAGAGTTGATCAGCGTTGACCTTCTGCGCGCAATATTACGCCTTCTTGTCCCGGGGACGACCAATCTCATTGGACCCAATATCCATACTCAGTTCCTCCGTGTACTAGCCTTCACCGCCAGGGCCAGCCCTCGGCTCTCTTCTGAGCTGTTCAAGTTAAACGTGGTGGAGACGCTTTATCAGATTTTGACGGGCGTCTCTCCTCCAACAGGGACCGAAGATGTAGCATCTAAGCTGGATAGCGTGATTGTCATGCAGGCGCTTATTCATCGGCCTCGCGAGCAGATTGTGGAAGCTCTCAATGTCATATGCGAGCTGCTTCCGGGTTTGCCTCGCAATGCAGGGGTTGCTGTGGGAGACTTCATGGAGTTGCACGATGCGATTGAGCCGATTACGCCGTCATCCTTGAGCGGCAGAAGCAATCCGAATCACAACGACCGCCGACTTGAACTGTTGGAGGATTGCAAGGACCAAGTTCGCCGTTTCGTGCTCATCATATTCCCGACATTAACGGATGCCTTCTCCAGCACAATCAACCTGAACGTGCGCCAGAAAGTCTTGACTGCCCAGATAAAGATGCTCTCCAACTTGGACGAGAGCCTACTTGCGGAGGCATTGGCACCAGTACCTTATGCATCCTTTTTGGCTTCAATTTTGTCACAAGAAGATCATCCTTCGCTGGTTATTTTAGGTCTTCAAGCGACTGAGTTACTCCTTACTCGCCTTGACAGCGTTTATCGATACCAGCTTTATCGCGAGGGCGTGATATTTGAGATACAAAAATTAGCCTTGGATGATGGCCAGCCCAGCATAAAGGAGGATCCTTCCAAATTGAAAAATGGGTCTCGAAGGTTGAGCTTGCCTGATGCTGGCGATAGTAGCGCGCCGTCATCAGATCATGAATCCGACGACAATGACAATGAAGACGAAGAGGCTGAGGACGAAGGCGCTGCTCATGAGCACCACTCTTCTGGTGGCGATGATGAGGATGTCGACAACGAGCTCAACGCTAGTGACGCATCGCCAGCCAGTTCTCGTGGCTCATCAATGTCCTTGGATGCCGCATCTCTTCCTTACGTCTCCAATGTTCAACTAATGAAGTCCCGTATCGTCGCCATCGCCAAAAAATTCCTAGAGGCCCACGAGAAAGACGGTCGCAGCCAAGACATGCGAACGCAGGCCACACAGATACTCGAAACTTTATCTCATCTAGCAGACGAGCTCGAGGCCTTCTATTTGACTCGCACATCCAAAACATTGTCTCCGGAAACTGGACGAATGCTCTTTACAAAGCTTTCGTCGTACTTTGACTCCGATATCCTGGAAAGCATTACTAGCGCAGAGCTCCTGGCCTCTGGCATGGTAAGGGTGCTCCTCGCAGTTTTCAGCAATCCCGACGAAGCGCTGGCGCACTCTGCTCAGGCAAGCTTCTTGGAAGTATTCATGAGTCCCCCAACAAAATCTAGATCTAGAACTGGCATCATTGAATCACAAGCCACGCCATTTAGTGTGCTGATTCATAAGCTACAAGATCTGCTCAGTAGGTCAGAGCATTTTGAAGTTATCACAGTTCATCAAAACAGCTTTGAGGGCAATCGCAGCAGTCCGGCCTCAATGCTGGGCAAGCAACTTAAACTGAGGCTCGTCGCGGACGATGAATTATCGATTCCGCGCCCCTATCGAAACATCATGGTGTCCATTCACGCAATTGCTACGTTCAAGTCTCTGGACGATTATCTTCGCCCAAGAATTAGCTTAGCAGAGCGGCCAAGGATCTCCCGAAGGGATGGACTTTCTAGGGCTCTTGCGGCTATAGCCAGCTCTGGCTTATCCCAGAATCTTACAGCAGGCGCCGGTCCAACTGAGCAGCCTCCCGCTCTGCCGGGGACTACGCAACAGCCACCCTTGCCACCGACATCTTCTGCGTCTTCGGGTTCTAGATTCTCTGGAAACATCAACAGTAAATCAGCCGAGATGTCTGGCGCGCCACCACTTGCCGGACCCTCTAACGACAAAGGATCCTTACGGCGGTCTTCCAGGCTCTTCAGATCACCAGCAGATGTAACAACTCCCCCGACTCGTCCTCCCGATGAAGACAAGGCGCCGCAGCCTACCTTGGAGTGTGCAGACGAGAAGCAGCTCACCGATGACGATGACGATGACGCTGGTGATAGTACTGCTCTTGATGCCATTGTCGGTGAGCTCGACGAAGACATTGGGGAGAAAGGAGAGGCAGATACTTCTGCCGTCAATCTGGAAGTCGCTGCTGAGAACACTATTTTGACTCGAAAAGATGATAACTCTAGAGTTGCGACACCACCGGGAGCAAATCTTCATGGCTACGATCGAGTACTGTATAGGAACAGTGCTCATGCAGCACCCCACCCTTCATCACGGCATGCTTCTTACGCCTCTATACTTCAGACTATCCCCCAAGATTGGCATATTGAGTTTACTCTAGATGGCAAGGTTATTCCGAACGAGACAACCATTTACCGCGCCGTTCACATGTCGACATCTTCTGCGAATGACCACGGTAATAAAAACATATGGTCTTCGACACATCCCATCAAGTTTCGAAGAGTTTCTGGGCAGCCCCCTGCAGAGTCCAGGACGACTAGCTTCAACGCCGAAGTTGATGGAGAAATAGATAAAGGGATGGCGGCTTCACTGGCGAAGCATCCAATCACTGCTTCCATCTTGAAACTTCTCAACATCCTTCACGATCTCAATGCCAACATAGAAGATGTTTTGGTCGAGAATCGGAATAGCCTCATTGGCCTGCGCGTTGAGCCATTATCGCAGTTTGTAAACACAAAGCTTACGGCCAAGCTCAATCGTCAGCTCGAGGAGCCACTGATCGTCGCAAGCAGCTGCTTGCCAAGCTGGTCTGAAGACCTAGCACGCCTTTACCCCTTTTTATTCCCCTTTGAGACGCGACATCTCTTCCTCCAATCGACATCCTTTGGATATGCTAGGTCAATGGCTCGTTGGCAGAATGCGCACTCTACGGATGATAACCGGCGAGACCGCTCCAACGAGCGGCCATTCTTGGGCCGCCTCCAGCGCCAAAAGGTGCGAATTTCCCGACTTAAGATTCTCGAATCCGCTTTGAAAGTTATGGAACTGTACGGCGCTTCTCAAAGCATACTAGAGGTGGAGTATTTCGAGGAAGTGGGCACTGGCTTGGGCCCAACTCTTGAATTCTACTCAACAGTGTCGAAGGAATTCTCCAAGAAGAAGCTCAAGCTTTGGCGTGAAGTCGACTCTGCTGGGTCGGACGAGTTTGTGAGCGGCCAGACAGGACTGTTCCCTCGCCCACTCAGTGCTGAGGAGGCGACTACACCGAATGGAGAGCGCATTCTTCACATGTTTAAAGCTCTCGGAAAATTTGTGGCTCGGTCAATGATTGACTCTCGTATCATTGATATCCATTTGAACCCCATCTTTTTCAGAATCGGAGATGCCTCTTTGACTGGTGTTAAGCCATCTCTAGGAGCAGTCAAGGTTGTCGATCCTGGTCTTGCTCGCTCACTCATTACGATCAAAAAGTTCGTGCTGGCCAAGAAGGAAATTGACGAAGACCCAGCCCGCACGCCTGCGCAGAAAGTGGCAGATACTGAGGGAATTATGATTGACAATATGAGGCTAGAGGACCTCTGTCTCGATTTTACCCTGCCTGGCTATCCAGATATTGAGCTCCAAGAGCACGGCTCTCTAAAGCGAGTCACCATTGAGAATGTTGATTTATACTTGGAAAAGGTCATTGACATGACTCTGGGATCTGGCGTCAAACGTCAGATTGATGCCTTCCGCACTGGCTTCTCGCAAGTTTTCCCCTACACGGCACTGAGAGCCTTTACGCCAGACGAATTGGTCTCGTTGTTTGGCCGAGTAGAAGAGGACTGGAGTCTTGAGAGTGAGTTTACTCTTGGAATATCTTATGGAAATGAGCATAGCTGACTTTATTAATCTAGCCCTCATGGATTCGATAAAGGCCGACCATGGCTACAACATGGACAGCCGAAGCGTCAAGAACTTGCTGCAGACTATGAGCGAACTTGATCTCAAACAACGACGAGATTTCCTACAGTTTACCACGGGCAGCCCAAAGCTTCCCATTGGCGGTAAGTATTTCCATAGTCGTGGGATATATCTAAACATGTGCTTACTGTATACCAGGGTTTAAAAGTTTAACTCCGATGTTTACTGTTGTTTGTAAACCCAGCGAGCCTCCGTACACTTCAGACGCTTACCTTCCGAGCGTCATGACGTGCGTGAATTATCTAAAGCTTCCAGATTATACTACCATGGATATCCTCAAAAAGCAGTTGTACACTGCAATCAGGGAAGGGCAGGGAGCGTTTCATTTGTCATGAGCTGCTGACAGTTGAGTCGTGGAACTTGATGCAGCATGATGGAATAAAAGCATAGGTGGTTAGTTACTTAGACGGCGTGGTTGGACGGATCAGTCTATTAATACCGAATAGTATATTGCGAATGATGAAAAATGTATTAAATGTATGGAATTGGGCGGAGAGCTTTTTGCAAAGTGATAAAAGGCCTCAAGGAAGGAATGCACATGTAATGGTAGCGAAAAGCAGGAAATATTTCCAGCACACAGAGGAATGGGGGTTTGGTCAGAGCAATCACATTGCCGAACCCGCGGTAAAACTACAGACTTGAACGTTTAATTGAGTACATTATCATGATCCAATCCATTTCGTGTGGCTATTCAAATTCCAATCTATCAAGGCTGTCAAACATCATCGCTAAGTAGACTGTCGGAGAGCATCTGACTCTTTGTCAACAGTGGAGAGGAGTCAAAGACGGCATTTGCTGGGATAGTGACCAAAGAGCTTCCGTGGTCTTGAAACAGCAAACTGCTTGGTTGGCCAGTATCATGATTCGTCGAGCGGCTTTGAGAATGGGACGCTGGATGTAAAGGCATACTGGACTCGGGCGAGCGCCAATCTAAAGCCTCGACGGTGTTCTTCTCTTGGGTATTTTCAGCGTCGTTCTCTTGTTCGGTACGGTCAAACGTTGCGCATCGGAGATTCCATAGGAGTTGTCCCACTATGGCTGGGGGGAGGTAAATATATCGTCGGACCTGTCCGGTGACCCATCCTTCCTCTTGCATATCGCGCTCCTCTACTGGGTTGTTGAGCTCGTATACTTGATCGACGTGGTAGTCCCAGTTAGGGCCGCTGGGCTCGCCGGGCTGCACGCAGGCCATGTAACGCAAGGTTTCTTGGTCCAGCAACCAGAACCGCGCGACTAGTTCAGGTATTCGGTAGGGTAGATGGAGAAGTGGCGTGGAACCATCGACGAGGGAGGAGAGAACTTTGGAAGGGACGGGGAGGAGGATATCTGTGCGTGCGGATACGGGGGTGAATGACTGGAGGATGTGAAGGGGGACGCGCTGAGACTCGAAGAATTGACTGTGTGGTCTTTGACTGAGATCTGTTGAGTGATGAGACTCGGATGTAGCGTTTGGTGATTGTGAGATGGTGGGGGATTGTAATGATGTTTTCGTTGTTGGTAGAGGATCGGTACTCTCTATTGGAGGAGCCGGCTTGTTGTTTGAAGAGCCTCCGGATGAAGTGATTATAGATGAATGTAGTGTTGATGCCAATACTTGGCTAGTTACTGCACTTGGCTCCTGTTCTCGTTGCTCCTCGTTTCGTTCTGGATATTCCAACGACGCAAGCTCCTCCAAGACAAGCTGAGTTTCGTGGCCCGTCGCAAACGTGTCTTGAAGTACTACTTCATCCTCTTCTAGCACCTCCAGCTCTTCATATTCCTCATCAGAGTCTGGAATCTCCCGGTCATCCACATCCTTGGTCAAAAAGCGGACTCGTGTTGGAGACGGCATGTCATCTTCTTGAGATGGCTTGAGTCTTTTCGAACCCTCTGGATTGCTACTCCAGTGGGCACGACGACGTGGTGAAGCCTTGACGACGTCCTGTGGTTCCATGAATCTCACGCGGCTGGGAGATAGTACTAATGTGTCTCGTAGTTTTATAGGCTGGATCTTTAAGGGCGAGGCTTGGGTCGACAAGTTGTCATCTGGAGAGGCATAAGAGTCCTGAATGACCTGCGAGCCTCTTATTATTTCCTCCTCCTCCTTCTCGCCCTTCTCGCCCTTCGGCTGAGCTTCCGAAGAGCCTTTTGAGAGAATATCCGGCTTGTTTGCGCCAGAAAGCGACGTATCTGACTCATCGTCACTATCCGAAAGCGTGACCTCTTCGCTAAACGATGAGACAAAGTCCATCTGCGTCAGCGTCTGCTGCTTCAATGACGCGTTCTTCTCCCGGCTCTGAGCTGCCTTGCCCTTGCCCTTGCCCTTGCCCTGCTCACGACGAACTTTGCTGCGTCTCATGGGGAAACGGACTTGCTTGACGGAGGGCGTCGAGCGGTATGTTTTGCCTTGCGGCGGAGCAGCATCGCTTGATTGAGAATCCGGGATCATGATGATGATGATTCACCAGAACTGAATGTGTGAGGCCGAGTCATTCATTCATTCAATCATCGGCGAGAAAAGAGTAGCCGGTAGTAGAATAACGGTAATTAATGAATGTTTTGATGTATAACTTCAATATACTTTTGCGGAGAGCGTGCCTAGGCAATACCCAAAGCTAGCTCCCTGATGTGAAGAGATTAGCAAAAGTCATTGGATGTAATAGCATGAAGACGCGTGACTGGAGACGCGTGAGCAGAAAATGAAAACTCGATGGGCTGGCAATCTGGGTAGCCAACGATTTGCTTGATAAAAGAGAGCGTTAAGAAATGAGATTGTGAGAGAGTGACGAAGAGAGAGAGTGAGTATGAAAGAGGAGAAAGAAGGTGAGTGGGTGAATGTTATAGCACAATTGCCATAGCGTCTTGTTTGTTCCCTTGCCTGACCCTCGAATTGATCTTTGGGAAACCGCCTCGGCGCGCTTGATTCACCTCTTGAGGGTCGGTATTCACACGACACGCTTAGACGCACTTTGTAAATATCTGGAATAGTGCAGTGCAGTGCAGTATGATATACTAGTATGGGTGATATAATATTGCTACTGAATTAATTAGACACTTTACTGTAAGCATCCAAACGACCCACTTGAGCCTGTTATTACAGGTATCACTTTAACCAAGACAGAGACTATACAGTACAATATTTAATTGTTCAAAAGCTGTAAATTATTATATATCCCAAGCAGCTAGCTATTATATCCCTCGTAGCGTGAGCTTTTGATATTTTATGCTACCTAGCCTAGTACCTTATCTATACGACTTTGTTTTGACTCCATCTATATGTACCCATTTTTGCTTCATATTTACACACATATTATATGCTAGAAATGACAAGGGGGAACAAGGAATAAAAAAACAAGTAAAATAAAAAAACAAACAAGACAGCAATGATGCATCTAATCCAAACAGAACTTTCTTATAAACTTCGACTCTCCTCGGCGGTCGGTTTTAGATCTGTCAGGAAATCACGCGTAACCTCAAAGCTCAGCCAACTTGAAGCCATGCTGGGGGCCACTTTGAGCAGGTTGGGGACGATGCCCTTGTATAGCCCCTTGACGCCCTCTTGGAGGACAATGACGCGGACGGCGTCTGATATGGATTTGTACTGGTATCCCATGCCTGACATGGTGTTGATCTGGAAACGCCTTCGTAGTACGTCGCTGTGTATAGACGGTAAGCATGAGAATCAATCACAGAGCAAAGGCCACCACTTACAATGGATAGGTACACGTCTGAGCAACTGCGCCGGAAATGGCACCCGCCAACAGTTTGCGTACAGCACTAGGGTTCTGCTCGCCTTCAGGCGTGAATGCCTGGCGAATTGACTCATACACCATGAAGTTGAGACCAACCTATCGACTTGTCAGCGTCCGACTTCCTTCAATATACTCCAGCATGATGTGATGGAGCGAGAGGCAGCAAGACATACATAGGGAGCAACCCCAGCCACAGTTGGGACAATGCCGCGATACAACGCCGACATGCCACCTTCTGTCTTGTACATTGAGACAAGAGTCGCCCACATCCCCGGCAGTTTGCCCGTCCTCGTTCCTAGCTCTGCAAAGCTCGCTGACTGGATGGATAAGCGCGTTCGGACAATGTCGAGCGGATAGGTGAAGACGACGGAGGTTATGCCCGCAAGGCCACCACAGACGAGGCGGGCAAAGGGGCTTAAGTCAGTTCCTAGATATGGCTCGAAGATGTTCTGATCACGCCGCGTGGTTAGCCTTCCAGGATCTACAACGAGTGCGAATAGTATGCTGCTGCTTCAGCCAAGGGAGTGAAACAGTACCTTTTTGTAAAAGTTGTAACTGCTGAACTGGACAGCAGAGTAGGGGACAATGCGGATGCAGTTTGTCCCGTTTCCTCGCATGAAGCCCCTCCACCCTTCCTCCCTCCACATCTTCCCCAGTGCCTGGCCGACAGACAACTTGTACGCATCTCGCCCGGCACTCTGAATCTGCATCAGGATCTTGAGTCTCTCCAGCGGCGACACCACCGTCCGGGAGACAGCGCCGGCCACACCTCCACCGCAGAAGGCGGCGACCACTGGCTGCGAGATGGTTTCCCTAAATTGCAAATTCCAATTGGTGCCAGTCGAAGGCTTGAGCGCGTCGGGTACGGACTATCGAGAATCAAATCAATTAGCAATCGAAAAGCCACATACGAAGTGGTAATTAGTGAAAGGCACTGCGTACAGCTGACATGATGGCGGGAGACTCAATTGAGTCAAAGGCTCTCTCGACTCGATCTCTAATCTAAGTAGCGTTTCAACTTCTTCAAGGGTTGCTTTAAGCCGATCTCTGCCAAAGCGACAGCATTGGTTGACGGCCCACGCAGCGTCGCTTGGGTTTAGAATATCTTTCGGTCGTATTTGATCGCTGCCGACGAATGGGTGTAAATGAGCGACTTGGGAACCGGAAACGCAGGGGGCATGCTTCGTCAAGGAAATCGTCGGAAACTGGTGATGCAAGTTTGAAGATGGCGTGTGCCTTGCTTTCAAAGGGTCGCTGTCGGTCCGTCGCCCCTCGGTTCAACTTCAACCCCGTTGCAAGTAAAGCAAGTTGTCGCGACGGATGAAAAAGTAAAAAAGTAAATAGGCGGCAGCAATGGCCCCTTTTCGAAACCTCGGAGAAACGGAAAACTCTTGAATTGGAGCAAAACGAAACCCAAAGATGCAGCTTGAAAAAGGATCAACAGAACCAGAACGGGCTGGATTATGTGTTGGCGCTTGTGTGCCTTGACTTCGGGTTATCGTCGGTTCTGGTACGAATTAAAAGCGGATGGAATGGCTATGCCAAGTTGCTCCGTGTATAGCCCGCCAATCACGTACTTTTCGCTGCTGATGACGGGCAATAGCGGCATGGAGGCACAGTAACGTGATGGATCCAAATGCAGCGGTTTGGACAATGAATTCTATATACACGGACAAGTCCAGTGCAATTATAACATTATAACTATAACATACAGTTGATTCAACTACTCTATCCGCCTTCATCTACAACTTTTCCAACTCCCCCACAATAATCCGGGCGGCTTATCGATAATGGCACTCAGCTTCACGTGCTGCTACAATACCACCCAAACACCTCTTGTAGCTCTACTCTTACAGCGCGACAACCCAGCAGCTGAGCTCCTCTTCAGATCCCATCACCACCCAACTACAAATTCTCTACACCACTACCAACTCACCCCGTTACACTCGCCATATCCAATCCTCGCCTCTTGCTAGCCGAAAGCTCATCATGTCCGACACAGTGTCGCGTAAACGCAGCGTCTCTGCTGCCACCCCCGATTCAGATCCAAAGCGCCCGAGACTTGCGTCGCAAGATGGCCAAGAGCAGCAACCTGAAACGAATCAAGCTCAGATACAGCAGGATGCTCTGTCAGAATGGGCAGACGAGGAATCTACGTCGGCAGTGGCTTCCATGTCTCCAACCGTGCACCAGTTTGCCCGGACTGGTATTCAGCGATCCATTGCCATGGTGTTGTCGCATGATGGGTTTGAATCTGCCAGTCCCGAGGCGCTGGAGAGCTTCACAGAATTGGTTGAACAGTGTATGACTCAACTCCTGTATGATACCAATCCGTTCCTTTCCGCTAACGCGCCCTTCTTCATAGATATGAGCTCCATCATCCAGGAAGTCAAGCGACTCGCAATATCGTCACGTCGCGAAGCTCCCATCCCGTCAGACTTTGAGAGCATGCTAAAATACCACAACATCCCGCTCTCATCTCTAAAACCGCATGTCAAAAGCAGAGTTTTCAATCAAAATGCGACCGACCGGGGCCTTGCGGTCGTAACCGCCGACGACACATTTACCTCTCTCCCGCTTCTCGGCGTCGAGCTCAGCGGCCAGGCGGACAAGGACAGCAAACCATACATACCAGCATCTTTCCCCGGATTCCCCAGCACACACACATACAGATTCACACCGCAAGAGGATAAAAGGACGAAGGATTCTAAGCAAATCAGAGAGGACGCGGCGAAGAGCGCGCAGCTAGGCGAGGATGCTTTGCGAAGGCTCGTGCGCGCTTCGAAAATGCGCAAGCAAAAGGAAGTCAAGTCACTAGTCGAACGCGATAGCCAGGGCAAAGAGCGGTTCCGGCTATGGGAGTCAACTATGAAGCGGTTCATGGGGGGAGACCGGTTCAGAGAGCACGCCGACAAGGTGGACATTGCAGATCATAGCATGCTGGTCAATGCTGATGTCAAATTTTCCCGACGAGAGGTGTCTCGCCTGGGTAAGAAGTCAAACGCTTTATGATGCGTTTGAACACGTAATGATCGAAACTGGTGGACTGGAAAACTCAAAAGGCAGTCTTTATAACGGCTATTCTGCTAGTCTTTTTATATATGATACCCGCAGTGTCATTTCAGTTTAGGTAGTTATCAATAAGTATGGGAATGGATTCATACAGATAGAACAATCAAAGACATCTCACGATGCATGCATTCACGATTTCGACCCGACTGCGTTGAACAGTATGAAATTTTAGTATTCCTTTTTCCCTTGTACTCAGTAGAAACAGGAGCTAAGAACCATCTTCTTTATTAGAAGCGAATTGTGTCCAGTACCCTTTTTTCAGTATTTCTGATGCCAGCAATTCTTAACCCTCTGCCAGGTTACATTCACACACAACTGTTGCCCCCTATCTCGGTTACATCTTGAGGAAGAAGCTAACTATGCGATATGCCCTGTATTTCCACCACGTCCCAAGCCATGCTCACCCCCTCTCTCTGTCTCCCGACCTACAGACAAAAACATTTATGCCCGAGACATGACACCCCAGGCACGAATGATGTTGTCAGTGTAACCAGCGAACAGAGTCTGGCCATCAGCAGACCAGGCCAAGCTGACACACTCGGGCTCCCGGCTCTTCTTGCCAACGGAGGTGAACTCGGGCTTGAGCTCGTCAACCTTGCTCTTCTTCTCAAGGTCGAAGATGATGATGCTGCTGGCGGTGGCAGCGCACAGCCAGTATCGGTTGGGGGAGAAGACGAGGGCGTGGATCTCGTCGTTGGCGTTGAGGGAGTACAGGTGCTTGGACTCGTTGAGGTCCCAGAGCATGGTGGTACCGTCCTTGCCACCGGAGGCGCAGAGAGAGCCATCGGGGGAGATGGTGACGGTGTTGATGTAGCCGGTGTGGCCGATGTGGTCGGTCTGCAGCTTGCAGCTGGACAGCTCCCAAACCTATTGGACATTGTATGTTAGAATAAGGGCTAAACATGCCAAGTTGGGGGATATATCATGGATATGTGCTGTTTTCTTCTTCTCTCCTTCTCTCATTATAGAAAAAAGGAGGGAGAATAAAACAAATTCAGGGCAAAGTGGATAAAAAGTTTGTCTCATTGCCATTGCTGGCTCTGAAGTAGCAAATACTTGAGAAATTGCAGTACATCATAAAAAATGGCGTAATTGTCATAACGGGGGAGCGCAGAGCAAAAACAAAATCACGTACCTTGACCAACTTGTCCCAACCGCTGGAAACAATCACAGGGTTCTGGGGGTTGGGGCTGAATCGGACGCAGGAAACCCACTCAGTGTGGCCCTTGTCGGTGATGGTGTACTTGCAGTCACCGAGGGTGTTCCACAGCTTGATGGTGCGGTCACGAGAGCCGGAGACAATCTGTCGGTTGTCGGCGGAGAAGGAGACGGAGAGAACATCGTTGGTGTGGCCGACGAATCTTCGGGTGGTGGTGCCAGTGGCAAGCTCCCACAGACGGAGGGTCTTGTCCCAAGAGGCAGACAGGGCGTAGGCACCGTCAGAGGAGATGACCTGTTCAAAAACAACTGATATCAGCCCACAATCCTTTCTATTCCCAATCATCACCGGCATCTTGGGGCGGAACATACACAGTCGGACACAATGTGGGAGTGGCCGTGGAGGGATCGCTTGGGGTATCCGTATTGAGTCTCGTCGCGTGTGAGGTTCCAGATGATCAGGGTCTTGTCTCGGCTACCAGACAGGAGCATGTTGGGGCTGTTTTCCTGTTAGTTCAACGGATCGACTGTACTCGTGAGAATCGCAAGGCCATCGTACTTCTCCATTGAGGTGGCCAAGCTGGTAACCCAGCCATTCTGTATCAAAAATGTCAGTCCCTATATCGAAATTGGAGAAACGGCAGCGATGGGGGGGGAAAGTCGTACGTGGCCCTCGAGGGTACCTTTGAGGATCAGTTGTTCAGCCATTGTGTACAGCCTCGCCTCTGCGCAAAGGATTGAAGAGATGGGTGAGGAAAGAGAGTTTTAGCTGGTGAAGACCACTTCTCTTCTGCAAAGCCGAATGTTAAGCTCTCGAGGTTGGGGCTGGCTGAAATTGTGAATTTTTTGTGTGGGCGAAAAATTAGGGCCGAGCGATGCGATTGGCTGCCGCTGCTGAGTAAGGTGGGAAATCCTGGCTATCAATCCGTTATCTGCTAGTGCATTTTAGCACCACCAAATATGCAGTATGAGGGGTGCCGTTTGAAGAAGTACGTACATATCACAATATGAGCCTAGGCAAACAGACTGTTCGGATTCTAGGAGAACGAGACTATTGTAAACAATGCCTGTTGTGAAAATTATATGGGTTAATTTGAATCATTTTGTATCTGTAAATGAGAGCCCAGAAGAGGTGGGATTCATATAATTAGAGAGAAGAACAGCACTGGTGTAACCCCTCCCTCTTGACGAACCATTACTCCATTGGGCTGAGCTTCAAGGATCTGCCATTGAGTTGTCCGATGTGCAGCAGTGCTAAAGTGCTGTCCAGGTTTCTGGGTCCGGAGAATGCTACTAGTGATTCTCTGCTACTGAGAACTACCAACTTACGTATGTCCTAATAAACAAAAGGCACTCTGGAGTAAAGGGGCACTGCATTCCTTCTATATCCCATGACTTTGTACCCTAAGTAGAACAAATAATTACACAGAAGAATCACAATGCTTGATAATATGCTATGCTGTCTTTGGCGTCTTTGAAAAAAAGATGCCTTTAGTCACGCAGCTTTCGCTGTAGACGATTTCAGGGGAGGGGGGTACTGAACTCTTGACGATTAGTCGCCTTGATCAAGCTAGAAAGCTTGCGTTAACCCCCCGTTTGTGCCGTTTCAAAGGTGAAAACGGCTTGGTGCCGGTTTGCGAGTTGAAAGCGCTTGTCGCGGAGGATTTTATTCTTCTTGGTCGACCTGCCGGCGTTTCCACGGCTGGGACTCCTTCCACAGTCTCATCTTCCTCTAGTATGATATCGTTAGTCTTGTTCAGAAGTTTTCTCTTCCTCTTCTTGTGCTCAAACACAGAGCTAGGGTCAGTCGTTGCAGTTTCGTGAAGTGTTTTCCTTTTGGGAGGTGCTGTATCATCGGAGTCGACATCCTTAGATGTCGACTCGTCTTTGGGGTCTTCAGACCTCACACGTGCTATCTTCCGAACTGAAGCGGTGAGTTTGGACAAGTGGTCTTCATCCTCTGCTGTTGTAGTTGCAGTTGCAGTTGCTGTAGCAGCAGTAGTAGTTGCTTTCTTCTTTGATTTCAGCTTTTCTCGAGGCCGCAAAGGTGTCGTAGTCTCCAGTTCGGCATCTGGTGCTATTATGGGCTTGGCATCAGATGATTTGTTTGCCATCACGAGTGGTGATGCATCATCAGCTCCGGGTTGTGCAAGCACATCGTCGAGCGTCAGTCCCAGGCCGTTGGTTTCTTTGGTGGTAGTGTCTTTTATCTTGTTGAGGAGCGGCGTGATTGAAAAGGTTGATTTTTCTCCCACGGCCGCTTGCTCTATTGTGCGCTTGTTCCTGCGCGACAGCCTCTCTTTATTTGTTAGAGATTGATCTTTTGCCCGAGCTTTCGTCGTCGCTTCTTGGTTGTTACTGGTATTTCCGCCTTCTGATTCGTCCTCTTTCGAGCTAGGTTGAGGTGCCTTGAGTTCCTTCCGCACGTCGCGAAGCTCCTTTTGTGAATCTTTCAACTTCTTTTCTAGTTTTGATATTCTCTGTTCCAGCTTATCGTTCTGGCGTTCTGATTCTTCTAGCTCCTTCCGATGATTTGACTTGATGTTTTCGCGTTGCCTCTCTTCTTCAGCCAACTTTTCTGTGATTTTGTCCAAAGCTGCTCGAAGTTCGCTCATGTCTTCGCTTTCGTCGTTTGGCGTCTTAGACTTTGACTGTTTCTTGCTCGCGAGCTCCGTCTTCCGTTGTTCAGACAACATCTTTTCGTAATTCGTCACTTGCTGCTTTAAAAGCTCCATTTCTGGTCGCAACTGTTGCAGTTCCTTCGTAAGGGCCCTATTCTCATCCAAGGCCTTGCTCAAATCTCGCATATGGGTTTCGCTTGATTTTGTCTCCCCCTTTGTATTATTAGCAAGGAGATTGCGATTGTAATGGTTCTGAATATGACCTACAGCTGATTCAACCGCCTCAATTGCGGCGTCTTTAATCTGCGCATCCTTGGGCTCATTTTGTGCCTTGAATTCATCAAGCTCGACGCGCAATTGATCGCCATCTCGTGACAGAGCCTTTATTTCTTCATCCTTCGCGGCACAGTTGTCTTGTAGCCGAGCGTTCTCATCTCGAAGCAGCAGCACGCGCAGCTGCAGACGACGAGCATCTTCATCTCGGCTGATGAGGTCGGTTTTGTGGCGGTTTTGCTGATATTCAAGATCAAGAGCGTGAAGACGCGTCGTGCGCTGAAAAGGCTTCACATCAGCACACCGTCAAAGCATCGGCGATAAAGGGGATGGCTACCTCAATCAAGTCGGCGCTCATGGCTGTCACTCATCCAAGAGCAAAGGAATATGTGATTATGATGGAAATACCGCTGATGACAAGATGAACTGCCGTGTAAATCTGGCGATTGACGAGAACGCTCTTTTACGTTATCGCAGCTGCATCTCCGATTCGCCCAAGCCGGCTGACATGGTAAACAACAGGCAAACATGCAAGTTCTCAACTGCTAACAATTAGCTGCCGAGTCGGAGCAACCTTGGCGACAGGAATGGAGCTGCCGAAAGGAGTAGACGGAACCTAAAGTATACTTGCTACCGCACGCTTAAAATACGGTACCTTGAGTAGCTAAGAGTAGAAGCTACCTTGTGCTAGCATCTCGCGCTAGCCTCCATATGGTCAAGAGCCACGAGTTACATAATCATGAAACGGGACAGCTTTGGTGACAGCACAGCAGCAACACTTGGCAGCTTAGTTGGCCGCATCGCAAGCTGTGCTTAGACGGTTTGATACAACACTGCAAACAACCGCAAAGATGCGCATCTTGTCGTCAATTGCACCTTTGCTCCTGCTCATTGGCGGGAGCCTCGCAAAGAAGGCGCAGACCGATTCCTACGAGGAATTCAATAAGCTGGCTCAGCGCTCATCCCCAATCAAGCTGAATGATGCCACCTATGCCTCTCTGACAACCGCCCCGAGGAACCACAGTGTCGCTGTCCTTCTCACTGCTCTGGAAACTAGATTTGGCTGCCAGCTTTGTCAGGAGTTTCAGCCTGAATGGGATCTTCTAGGAAAGAGCTGGACTAAGGGCGACAAGACTGGCGAATCTCGATTGATCTTTGGCACCTTGGATTTTGCTGATGGCCGCGAAACCTTCATTTCGGTGGGTAGTAAAGCTGCAATTGGATGGAGATGAACCTCATGGGCATGCTAACGCATCAATTCGTACCACAGCTTGGCCTTCAAACGGCCCCGGTGCTCATGCTCTTCAATCCAACCGTAGGACCTCATGCCGCGACCTCCCCAGAACCCTCTCGATACGACTTTACAGCAGGGTAAATCGACAAAGCTCCAACATTGCACATTGTCATTGATGCTAATCATATCACAGGCCTCCAGCTGCTGAACAGGTTCATTCCTGGCTCTCCCGACAACTGCCCAACAGACCGCATCCCGCTGTAAAGCGACCAATTAACTGGCTCCGATGGGCTTCGACTATTACTCTGGTTCTTGGCGTCGGCACTGCGCTGGTGAGCGCATCTTCCTACGTTCTGCCCATCATCCAGAACCGCAACATTTGGGCCTCCGTCAGCCTGATCGCCATCCTTCTCTTCACTAGCGGACACATGTTCAACCACATCCGGAAAGTGCCGTACATTGTCGGAGATGGTAAGGGTGGAGTTAGCTACATTGCAGGCGGATTCCAGAGCCAACTTGGCTTGGAAACCCAGATCGTTGCCGCCATCTGTAAGACGAACTTCCTTTATGCCATTTGGTTCAGAAAGCTAATGCATTATGTGGTAGATGGAATACTCTCCTTCTGCGCCATTACTCTAGCTGTCAAAGTTCCGCGTATGGCCGACTCCAAGACTCAGCAAGTTGCGGTTGTTGTTTGGAGCATCACATTGTTCCTCGTCTACAGCTTCCTCTTGAGCGTTTTCCGGGTTAAGAATGGCGGTTACCCATTCTCACTGCCACCTTTCATGTAAGTGAAATGGCTGGGAAGAACAGGAAATCGAGATATCATGCATTAGGCACGTCATAAGTAGCAGAAGGCTGCATCCATTGTGTAGCTCTCACCATTGGAGATGTCAGCGGTGGTTAGTAGAAGCATTGCGCTGAGTATAGCTATGTAATTTCCGCACTTCGAATTCCCCAGGTATCATGGTACGCGCGTGCTGTCGCAATGGGTATGAGCCATGTAAAAAAAACTTGTGGTTCTATCTGGGTCTTTATCGGAAATACGAATTCGAACAAATCTGCAGTTTTTGAGAATGTACGTTGGTAATAAAGAATTTCAGACACCGTTGAAACAGCTGCGATATGCTTTTGACATGGTCGATTACATGGATGGATATAGATGACGGCCTCTATGTAGCTAACCAAACGGGTAGCTGTATGTCATGCGCAAAGCATTGTCAAGTCCAGACTGCTACTACATCATTGAGGTGCCTGATCAGTCTAGCGCCTTCAATCTCCATGTCCTCGTATGCGATCTGGTTGGGGAATTTGCGACACACGTCGCTGGCCTATTGGTCTCAATGAATTGGTCATTGATGGCCTCCTGGGGAAGCCAGAGCCTAGCGAGATCTTCTTCTCTAGCTTAAGGCGATGCCACTCGTCTTCAGCCTTTTCCATCAGTTGATCGAGAGTCAATTCGGGACCATCGCCGCAGCCAGCTACCTTGTAGCACTGATAGATATGACCGCGGAAATCTGAGAAGGACGGCCCTAGGTTGATGAGAAACAATAACTGGCGGAGTTCCTGGGCAATGCTCCAGCCAAGTTGCGCGCGGTCTAATTGGTAGAGGTGTTCCCTAAAGGCTTGGATGTACTCTCTTATGTCGTCGTTATGAGACTGCAGAGTATCTGTGCTTAAATCATGTACGGCTCTTCGAACCATATGGGGACCGGCTGTATTCCTGGAGGCCTCAATTGGCCACTTGGGCGTCTGCGTGCTTCTGTCCATGCCATATAGCGTGACCAGCGCTGACGAATGCGAGCTGGAAGTTCATATTCATTCGATTCCAGTATGCGCTTCGCTTTGGTCGGCGAAGTTGCAACATGCGCCGCTAGCTTATCGATACGCCCCACTCAAAGGAGCTAGCTGGTTTAGTTGGCTCGTTGCGGCGCCGTGCCTTAGTCAGCTACTTGTACCCTAATTGCCCTCACTGACCGCTCTGCCACTAGCTCAGCAACGGACCAATCAGAGTCCCAATCGAAGTCCTAAGCCCTGAAATTTCTGGGAAAAGTTCACCTTGATATTTACGGCCATCGTCGACTTTACAATAGCCCATCATCAAGCTTTTCAGCAACAGCCGTCGCCATGGGTACGTGAAAAAAACTGACATAGCCTGTGTATGCGAGTGGTGATGATACCTCGTGTATCTCGCTGCGACTTGAGCGCCGTCTTCTCACCAAGATGTGCTGCCATTTTTGAGCATGAACCATCTGGCTGACGACGGTTTTCCAATTTTCCAGGTATCGATCTCGACCGTCACCACGTCAAGGGCACTCACCGCAAGGCCCCCAAGAGCGACAATGTCTACTTGAAGCTCCTGGTCAAGCTGTACCGCTTCCTGGCTCGTAAGTTGGAATCCAACATTGGGGCACAAAAGCTTTGGTGCTGGTTGCGTTGAGCGACTAACGTTTTTTTGCGACACCAGGCCGAACCGATGCCGCTTTCAACAAGGTTGTTCTCCGACGACTTTTCATGTCCAAGATCAACCGCCCTCCCGTTTCCCTGTCCCGCATTGTTTCCAACCTCGGCAAGGAGGAGAAGCGCACCATCGTCATCGTCGGCACCGTCACCGATGACAACCGTCTCCTGACCTTCCCCAAGGCCACCGTTGCCGCCCTCCGCTTCACTGCCACCGCCCGTGCCCGCATTCTCGCTGCTGGTGGTGAGGCCATCACCCTGGACCAGCTTGCTCTCCGTGCCCCTACCGGAAGCAACACCCTGATCCTCCGTGGACCCAAGAACAGCCGTGAGGCCGTCAAGCACTTCGGCTTCGGTCCCCACAAGCACAAGGTATGGCATATTTGGATCTGGCAATCGCTCAAAAATACTAATCCATATTACAGAAACCCTTCGTCGAGTCCAAGGGTCGCAAGTTCGAGCGCGCTCGTGGTCGCAGACGCTCTCGTGGCTTCAAGGTCTAAATTTGGTTGGAAAAAATGGGCAAGCATCAGGGTGGAGATACTTTTTATCTTCGATTTTCGCTTTATGTATGGGACCTAAATGGGATGGCGTGACTTGATATCATTCGAACCTAAAAATTTCGTGCCTGGACATGGCCAAATTGATGATCTGCTTGACCAATTCATCGTAGCATTGAATCGTGATGACATTTGTGTATTTATTCTAGTGATCAATGGTAGCCTTGCCCTTTCTATAAAGCGCAACAAAATACGCCTCTTTGCTTTCCTGTAGTAGTTATGAGTATGTTGCTTCGTGTGTGTGGATGTGTGTGGGTGAAGCTTACTGCTCTAGATGATTCTGGTTTCTCTCTATACACTTCTGAGAAGAGCACTTTGAGTTGCTGTTCCAATGATTTATCCATTGCTCCTGTGTAGAATTTGCATACAAGGTGGCCGCCGGGCTTGAGTGTGTCGCTGGCAAAATGAAGTGCAGCCTCGCAAAGGTTCTGCATGTCATCAGGATCATGTTCTTGTCATTTTCCAGTTGATAGAGTCCTGGGATTGGTCTTACCATACTGCCCGCATGATCTCGAGATGCAATGCCGCTCGTGTTCATCAGCCTGTTATAAGGGTTACTTAAACTCCTTGAAATATATCCAGATGCTTGTTCCCATGGTGCTGACATATCACTTAACACGACCTATATCAAGGTCAGCGTCGGAGCACAAATATCATGGCTATCAAATACAAGACGTGGTTGACGAACATCCACAAGATTTCTCGAGGTCGACTCTGCTGATGTGCTACTAGATGGAGAGCCTGTGCTCTCTGCCGAGTGCCTCTCTCGGTCAATGTAGCTCGGCTGGTCGAGGATGGTATTTTCTGGCAGCGTATCGCCATCTTTATCAACATCTTCCCTCCCGGCTTTAGGAGGTCTGTCGCTGTGGCTTTGGGCAATGAACTCCTTGACAAGTTTTTGAACTATGGGAGACAGAAAGTCTCCTTGGAACGCTGCAACGCCTTGAGGAGGCTGAGCGGGTATAAGATCGATGCCGATAACACGGCCATGAGGTCGAGTGCGATCAACGGCAACCTACAAAGAAAATGTGAATCTCCCAGTTTTCTTCGAATACCAGGGCCGATACTGGACATTGATACGAAGATACGACATACTTGTGACCAACTGCCGGGTGCATATCCCTGGAAGAGAAGAGAACAAGTTTAGAGGCTTGCAATCTGGATTGATGGCCTGATTTATGTATAACTTACTAGATCAACTACAGTTTGACCTTTCTTGAAGAGCTTGTACTTGGCGTCGATCTTTGTTCATATTAATACTATGAAAGCATGGCAGAAATGTGAAGACGGGGCAATCTTGCCTCCAACAGCTTGAAAGCTGCTCTGCTCTTGAGTCCTTGCACTTTAGCATGGCGAACATATGCATCGCGACCTTGACGTTGTTTCCATTGAGTCCCAGAGGACGACGGCCTTGCTCCTTTCAGCCAGAGAGCAGAACTCAGAGGAGCGGCGTGCGATGTAAGAACCCAGGGGCGTAGGATTAATCGGAGACTCCGTGGAACAGCCTGATATGGACGCAACATGTTCCCATTCGTAGGGTTTTCATGTCAATGGCTGTCGAAAAAGGGTCTCCGAGAGTTTGCTTTGGGAGAGGTTCAAAGCTTGTAGCTCCATAGCTGAGATCTAGATAAGATAACCATTTTACACAGACATGTGCCAGGTGGGATTATATAATATGACTTTTGCAATATTAAAATACAGCAAGATGATATTATATAGAGTTTAATAAAATGATCTTATTATTCTGTATTTTTGTATTTAGATCCCATGTATTTTAAACTTGATGTGGTATAAAATCAGAGAGTAAACAAAGCAAAAATTAACTATAAAATGTGACATTTAACAACAAAACAATCCCCAAGACCACTCTATTAAATCCTATTAAATTTTGTTTTACGGAATTTCTAAAATTGCCTTTTAATACATACTTTTTGCCTAAATGCCACTGTGTTTCCGGCTTTTTACTCCTCCAACTGGCTTAGCGTCAAACTTGCTCTGCGGCAAGGCTGCCAATCAGCGTCTCAGGTAGCCACTCACTACCCGACCTTTATGGAGCAATAGTTACTCTCGCTCTTGAGCAGCCAAATTCACCTTCAACTCGCGGCTTGCCGTCCTTCTTCTACTCGCCATATCTTCAATACCCGCCATATTCTACCTTGAGAGCATCTTCTCTCGTACGAAAACAACCCACCGGACCATCTTTGAAAGTTGCGATCCGCCTGTTCTCTAAAGAATGGCTGTCGTAAGTGCACACTGTTCTCTTCCTGGTCTCTCTCAACCCTGGCTCTCGTGGCAGATCGGGGAGCTGCCCGTTCGGGGTTCCTCTGGATTCCTACACCACAGAAGGCATTTCGCCGTGTCTCTTTTGCTCTAGTAGCATCTACCTCGTGTCCTGATGCTACCCTTCCACTTGGAAACTGGGAATGCGGGACGAAACATGGCCGCCCGCATCGCCACACGCCCCTCTACCCACGATTGTTGCTGCGCTGTTCGTTTGGACGTTGAGTTGGCTAACGGTTGCAGCCTCGAGCATATGCCCCTGGCTACATACAAAATGGTGCGACTAGCCTTCCATCGCCTGGAGCAGCGCCTCTCCTACCCAACCAAGGCCGTATCATCCAGACGGGACCCATAAGGATTCTCTGCATTGCAGACGTTAGAGGTATATTGCGGCGGGCATCGTGTTACGGATGACATCCGCTGACATCCCACCTAGGAAACCTACGATCACTCAACGAGCTTGCCAAACAGGCTCAGGCTGACCACATCATCCACACTGGCGACTTCGGATTCTACGATCACACATCTCTGGAACGGATTGTGGAGAAGACTCTGAAGCACGTAGCACAGTACTCACCACTCATCTCTGAACCAGTCAAGAAGGCTATTCAGCAGGGTGGCCCTGGCTCTGTGAAATCCAGATTCTCTGCAAGCGACCTGCCTCTTTCCGAACTCCCTCTGTTACTCAGTGGAGAGCTGAAGCTCGATGTTCCAGTCTATACCGTCTGGGGTGCTTGTGAGGATGTTCGCGTTCTTGAAAAGTTCAGGTCGTCTGAGTACAAGGTCCACAACCTCCACATCATCGACGAAGCCCGCTCCATGCTGCTGGAAGTAGGTGGTGTAAAGCTCCGACTTCTCGGTCTCGGTGGCGCTGTGGTAATGCATAAATTATTCGATAATGGAGAGGGCCGAACCACTATCGCGGGCGGACAAGGTACCATGTGGACGACCCTACTGCAGATGGGTGAGCTGGTCGATACTGCCCATCGTGTCTACGATCCTACCGAGACTCGAGTCTTTATTACGCACGCCTCTCCCGCCCGAGAGGGTATACTGAATCAGCTCTCTGTTACTCTGAAGGCGGACTTTTCTATTTCGGCCGGACTCCACTTCAGGTATGGAAGCTCTTACAACGAATTCAGCGTCAATCCTACGTTGGATCACTACCGCGGGAAGCTCGCTGCCTCAAAAGCCTCGTTCAATGACGTTTGGGAAACCGTTCGAGGAGAAGTTGAGCCTGCTATCCAGCAGAACGAGGCCCAGCAAAACCTACTGAAGAATGCCCTGCAAATTGTAGAAAAGATGCCCACAACAGCTGCTGGTGGAAACCCATTTGGAGGTCCAGTGGGCCAGGGTGCTTTGGGCGCAGTTGACGAAAGCGCTTTCAAGAATATGTGGAATTTCAACCTTGCCGATGCTGCCTTTGGTTATCTGGTACTGGAAATCCAGGACGGACGAATCGGAACCGAGATGCGAGCTCAGGGATTCAACTTTTCGCACCGAGGAGCCAAGCAGCAGTCCTCTAATGCTCCTACAACGGCTGCTGCTGCTCCCCCCGCAAGCGCGACTTCTCCTGCTGTCCCCCCTGCCCAAATCGCCAAACAATCGCCACCAGCTCAACAGCCCAAGCCAGCTGCAGCTGCCCCCGTCCCTACGATACCGAACCGATCAACTCCACAGCCTACTGCGGGTAATGCTCCAGCTAACAAAGAAGCCGAAAAGGCTTCGGCTTCGATTAATGGATCTGCAAACGCCCCTGAGCCAGCAACCTCACCAATCCCAAAGACGTCTGCATCTGATATCATTGGCCTGTTCATTATGAATGTCAACACGGACGAGCAGTGCCGCGATCTGTTTGATGAGGCTGACAAGTCCAAGATTCTCAAGATTGAGAAATGGGGTGGCTCAAACAAGGTTGTCCAGTTCAGAACGATTGAGGACCGCGACGGAGCCATGGGCAGACTACCGGAAGCCGTCAAGACACGAACTACAGAGGATCGATCAAAACCTCTGGTGAAGATCTTCCACCACCGAGAGGGCAAGCCTTTCAATACCCGCGGCAATGCTGGAACCTGGGGCGGCAGCGGACGAGGCGGTGCTGCTTCAAGTGGATATCGCAGTGCTGGTGGAACCAGTGATTCCGAGAGCAACCGGCGAGGAGGACGCGGTGGACGTGGAGGGCGAGGTAGCGAGCGAGGCCGTGGATCTCGGGGACGAGGAGGTCTAAAGGGGGATTCAGGCGTGTCATCCGCAGCGGCACCGTCGACTCCTACTGCCGATTAGTAAACGCGGTCAAGGAGCATCGAGTTCCCTGATTGTCTTCGCCACTTGTAACGGCACTCTTCTTTTGTTTTTTTCAGGCGCGCCCAGCCTTGAGAATTTTATCTCATTCACGTGGTTTTCCTTTGGGACAATCTGGCGTTAGGCTCTGGAAGGTATGAGAGCAAGGTCCAGAACTTTTCATGGTGTACATATGTATCTCATGAGCTTCCGGGAGGATTAAGTGTCGGGCTTGAGAATATTAGCCTTCGTCTTTCGATTGGTACCTCAAGTAGTTAGGTCACAAAAAATTTCTTATGCGACGTCTTTTGTTTATGAATGATGGCCACTGTACGCTAGTGATATCGTGAAAGATTAATTTCTAGTTATTTTATTTCGGAGCGCCAGTAATTGGTGTCTCCGCAAGATAATATACATAAGTAATCGCCCACATAGGGAGAACAAATCATAGAGGCTTGATGCCCTTGTGAATAGCTGCCACACCGCCGGTAAGATCCTCGTATCCCTTTCCAACAATGTTGAATCCAGCCTCAGCAATCATGTCCCGGAACTCTGTCTGGGAGGGAAACCGCTCTATGCTTTCAACAAGGTATTGATAGCTGTCACGGTCTCCTGCGACCAATTGGCCAATCAACGGGATTGCACTGAAAGACCATTGCTTGTAGATGGCATTGAAGATGGGGTACTTGTCAACCTTGGAAAACTCCATGCAAGCAAAAATGCCGCCGGGCTTGAGCACTCTGTACGCCTCCTTCAGGGCAGCCGGCATATTGGAAAAGTTGCGGATTCCGAAACAAACCGTGTACAAGTCAAGAGAGTTGTCCTTGATGGTCGACGGCAGGACCTCGGCGTTTGCCTCGAGGAAAGACAGCGAAGACTGGTGCGAGGCTGGGAGAGACAGGGAGCGCTGCTTGCCGACGGCCAGCATGGCGGGGTTGATGTCGGAGATGGTTACGTGGACGTTTGGGTTGCCGTTATTGACGTGGGCGTGCTGGAGCATGCGAAAGGCGATGTCGCCTGTGCCTCCGGCGACGTCGAGGATGCGCTGGGGGGTGCCGATGGGGTTTGTGGCTCCTGGGTTTAACGAGGAGACGAAGTGATCTCTAGGAGAGGCATTAGCACTTATCCTTTGGCATTTCATATGGAAATCTGTTGAAGAGTAATGGAAGACTTACTTCCACAGACGGTGAACTCCTAGAGACATCAAGTCGTTCATTTTATCGTATGATTCGGCAACGCTAGTGAAGACTTCTGCGACTCGCTCCTGCTTGACGGATTCCGTGACGGTTTCATAGCCAAAGTGAGTAGCGCGGTTTGCTGTGGGTGTTGGATCTGAAGCACGAGACTGGCGTGTGGTAGAGAAGAGGCGGTTTGTGTGAGAGATGAAAGCCGTGGGCCGGAGCAGGCCTGCGCGGGTTCTTAGCAGTGAAGGGGCGGACATGGCGATGGTTTGTGTTTTTTTTCTCTAGGCTCTTGAGTGAGATGAATGGCGTATGATGAGGTGATTGAGAGTTTTGCTTTGTATGTGAAGGAGGCTGTTGATTCCGGAATGGCCTGTTTTCCTCTCTGTGTATTGCTGTTTCTCACTCTTGAGCAGATGAAGATGAGATTATTTTCTCTTCTACCCTGGTAGCAAGAGATTCCAGATGCCAATTGTGCGAGATGCTCAATTGGTTCAAAAGCCTTTAATAGTATCGGATTAGCAATGGTATTACAGCCAAAAAGAATCGTGAGTTCGCAAACCTGCCAAAAGACTTTCTACAGTCTTGCTGCTGCTTCAATGTCTTGCTGAGTTCCGGCTTGGTTGGCTTGGCGATGAGCGACAAGAGCTTGGACAAAGTGGTGGATACTCTTTTGGAAAAACCAGCCAATCAGCGCAACGAGGATGAAGAGACCGAGGATGAGCATCACCAAGTTGACTGCGGGAGGGGCCATTTGGAGATGAATATTTTGAGGAGAAAATATGAAGTTAAAGAGTATTTCGATAGATAGAATTCTGTGTTTTTTTAGTTGTTATTGTGGTGATCTTGACGGCAAGTTGTATTGTGATGCTGCTGGTGATGGCGTTGGCGATGTGTGGTGATGGCTTCAACTGGAGAATCAGAGATGCGATATGCTCATCGTGGGTTCTGATTCTGCACAAAATAGGGGGAAAATATGAAAATATTATTTTGAAACTACAATAAACGAATTTGTTGGAGCATTTTCAAGCAATTGTGCTTGACAGCTGATCCAACGAGTTCTGTCTGGTCTGCCACCTGGCTGCCAATTGCCCTCCCAGCATCGACGCATGGAATGTTGAGTATCTACAAGACCAAGTCGATTTCACCTGGAAAGTAAATAAAATAAAAGAAAGCTCAATAGTATGTTCAAAATTGACACAAAACAGGATTAGGTGCATTTGGAGACTCACTGCCCTTGTACATTAATAGGTAGAGGTAGACTACACAAGGCAAAGCAAGCATCAAGTACCAAGCCCAAGAGCCGAGCAACTCTCATCATCTCCCCCAAACTTTCATGATTCAACAACTTCAAACAGACACTTTCTGATTTTTGAGACAGCTTCTTCTATAATGAAAGCACCTCCAGCCACTGCAGAGGCCGGCTTAGTGCTTCACTTGGAAAACCTCGGACAACCAACCCCGGGTTAGCGCTGACGGATTCTGTCGGCTCAATTGTGACCGCTCTCTATCGGCAGACTCGCGCCTTATCCCGAGCTCGACCAAAGGGAACCAGAGCCCATCCCCGGATTTCTTATATTAAAAAAGTTGGGGTCTGTCATCTTGCTGGATCTTGGATTGTGATTGTGATTGTCCTTCTTCCAGCAGCCAAAATGTTGAATCCGCTCAAGGCCAACTCGCGCGTCCTTCGCAGGGCCTCCATCCGGAGACTGGCTCAGCCGTCCGTGTCCGTCATCTCCAATCCCATCCGGAGTGCGGGAAGCCTCTCGCAACGGCCCAATTCGGGATTTGTGTCGTTTCCCGGCGCTCTCAAGAGCTCCTTCACCAGCTCTCTCAAGTTTGAGACGCCCGAATCATACACAGCCCTGCCGACGTACAGAGTCGTGGACCAGAATGGCCAAGTGGTTGACCCCTCCTTCAGCCCCGACATCAGCGATGAGGCCGTCATCAAGCTATACAAGGATATGCTGTACATCTCCATCATGGATCTCATCATGTTTGATGCTCAGAGACAGGGCCGACTAAGCTTTTACATGGTAAGCGCTGGCGAGGAGGCCGTCAGCGTTGGCACCTCGAGTGTGCTGGACAAAGATGATCCCGTCTTCTGCCAGTACCGAGAGCAGGGCTTGTTCAAGGAGAGGGGATTCACGACGGAGCAATTCATGTCACAGCTGTTTGCCAACAGAAACGACAACGGCCGGGGCAGGAACATGCCCATTCACTACGGATGCAAGCCGTTGAATATTGTGAGCACTCCCGGGTTGCAACCCCTGCAAATGACGACTAACACTTTCCGCCACAGCACACTGTCTCCTCACCATTGGCTACACAGCTTCCGCAGGCTTCGGGGGCGGCTTATGCCTTGAAGCTACAGAGATTACAAGACCCCAGCTCCAAGCCACGAGTAGCAGCGGTCTTCTTCGGAGAGGGAGCTGCCAGTGAAGGTGATTTCCATGCCGCGCTGAACATTGCCGCCACACGGTCTTGTCCTGTGGTCTTCATCTGCCGCAACAACGGGTTTGCCATTTCCACACCCACCCTCGACCAGTATCGAGGAGACGGCATTGCAAGCAGAGGAATCGGCTATGGAATCGACACCATTCGAATTGACGGAAACGACATCTGGGCGGTCAGAGAGGCCACAAAGAAGGCACGAGAAATGGCACTGCAGGACGGTGGCAAGCCGGTGCTTATTGAAGCCATGACCTACCGTGTCTCTCATCACAGTACTTCCGACGACTCGTTTGCATACCGAGCCCGTGTCGAGGTCGAGGATTGGAAGCGACGGGATAACCCCATCACTCGACTAAGGAAGTGGATGGAGGCCAAAGGATGCTGGGACGAGGCCAAGGAGAAGGAGGCCCGAGACAGCCTGAGGAAGGAAATCCTCAAGGGATTCAGCGAAGCAGAGCGAGAGAAGAAGCCACCCATTGGCTCCATGTTTGAGGACGTTTATGAAAGTCTTACGCCCGACCTCAAGGAGCAGATGGGACAACTCAAGGAATTGCTAGAAACATACCCCGAGGAGTATGATGTTGCCTCTTACGAGGGCGGAGTAGCGAGCTTGGATGTTCCAAAGGACAATTAAGCTATTGATAGATGAGCGTTTCTGTGTTTTGTAAATAGTTTGAAGATTTCTTTAGAAGAATCCATAAGTGGAAACGTTGTTAATGGTTTGATATTTGCATCGTCCCAGCAGCCCGTGTATTGCATTTAAGACGAAGAAGTACCCTGAAGGTACCGCGCAGAGCAGAGAGAGCTTGCATTGCCCAATCCGTACTAGAGCAGTCTTGACATTTGGCACAACGGCGAGCGCTAGTGCGTTTGAGGCATAGCTTAAGGTCCCCAATCAACATTCCACGCTGAGCTCTCCACCAAGTTACTTTGAAGCTACTCCAAACATCCCTCGATATCAACAAATCGCACCATGTCGAGCTCGAGCAAAAGGCATTCTATCCTGCCGGCTGTTGACCGCAGCGGTCCGAAGCCCCCCGTCAACTTTTCCACATCACTCACGATCTCGGACAATGCGGTACTTCTCGGCAGCCATTCAATCACCATGCAGGCAGAGACGGTGGTTCATCCCCGGTCGCGCATCGAATCAAGCGTCGGCAGCATTCTTGTCGGGCGACGGTGCATTGTCCAAGAGCGAGTGCATCTCGGGGCTCCTCCAGACAGCCGCGAAAAGGGCACTGGCGGCGTGAGCCTAGGCGACTATGTTCTCATCGAGGCGGGTTCGGTGGTGGAAGCCGGAGGGACGGAAATTGGCGAGGGCAGCGTCATTCAAGTTGGAAGCAAAATCGGAGGCGGTGCCAAGATTGGTAAAGTACGAAGCACAAGCTACTGCGATACAATATTCATTGGGTTACAAAGCTAATGCAACGTAGAACTGTACAGTGTCTTACTTGTCCGTCATTGCGAGCGGCGAGGTGCTACCCGACAACACGGTTGTTTACTCCAACGGCACGCGGCGAACCGACAGGCGCGGAACCCCAGAGCTTCGAAAGCTAAGCATTGTGAAGCAGATTGCTATGCTAAGGAAGATGATACCGAGTAACCCAGACAAATTCCGATAGTCTGCTACAAAATTTATGCTACATCAATAGCTCATGGCGTCCTCGAAAAGCCCCCGTAGCTGCTCCTTTTCAGCTTGCAATTCTGTGGCAAGGTTGGGGGCGAGCTTCAGCACTCGAGCCTGGGGAATGGTGCCTTCAACAAGCGCATCAATGTGCTCGCTACCAAAGCCCAAATCCTTGAGCCCTTTCGGCTGGTCTCCCAAATCCTGGAGGAATTTCATCAGTGCCTCAGCCAAGACCTCACCGGCACTCTCCTTCTTCACGTTGGAAATGTCGACGCCAAAGGCCTCGGCCGCAACGAGATGTCTCTCTGGGTTGGAAGCTGCCGTGAATCGGAAGACGGCGGGGGCAGAGACTGCTACGGAAACACCGTGTGGGATGATGGGGTGCGGGATCTCATAGCCGGCGTGCTTGTAACCTGGATTTTGGCCAGAAATGGGATACGACATGCCTGTATTGCAATCAGCTTAGCAAGTGGCTCAGGATACGATGGGATCGGGTCGCTTACCGTGGCATAAATGGACACCCGCATTTCCAAAGCCAACTCCAGCAAGCGTTGCCGCCAATAGCATTTCGCTCTGTGCTTCGAAATCATCGGGATTTTTCACAGCTCGCGGAAGATACTTGACCGTGCTCTTTAATGCATTGAGAGAGAAGATGTCAGAGATTGGATTGGCTCCCTGATAGGCTGGCCGAAGGATTGGGTTTGTGGGTCGAGGTGTTCTCTCGGTATAGGGAATAGCTGTCCACGACTCGAGAGAGTGACACAGGACGTCTAGACCGGAGCTGGCCTTGACGGCAGCGGGCATGGTCCGTGTGTTGAGCGGATCGCATATTCCAAGGGTGGGCTTGAGATTCCGGTGAGCAACACCCGTCTTTGCCCTCTTGGAAACGAGATCAAAGATGGCGGTTCCCGTGGTCTCACTACCAGTACCCGCGGTGGTTGGGACTGCAATCAGCGGCTTCATGGGCTTATCAATAGGGAGCCCCTTTCCCAGTGGCGCATTGACAAAGTCCAAGAAATCTGCATCTGGGTACGCCGTGTAGAGGTTCATCAGCTTGGCCGTGTCCATGACGGAGCCTCCACCGACAGCGAGAAAAACATCTGGCTCATACGGCCTTGCCCATGCAATTGCGTCCTTGATGCTAATAGTTTTGACGAATGCGTTAGTCGAGTGAGGGAGACAACAACCAGCAGAAGCTGGTGTAATACACGTTGAATGGGCACAGCGGGAGAGGGGGCAATTACGAGCTATCCTTTGGTTCTATCCTTACGTCGGAGTAGACCTTGAAATTGATGCCCTCGCGATCGAGACTCTCTCGAACTTGTCTCATGGCATCCAATTGATTCACAGTCTGGTCGGTAACAACACACACTCGCTTCGCGCCGAGGTTCTTCAGGTCCATACCAACCTCCTGGGTCACGCCAGCTCCGAAGCGAATGGACGAAGCCGCCATCTCAAAGGCATACTCCTTAAGGTCGGCATTCGAAGGCGTGGCGAACCGGCGGCCGCCTATGTTCTTGTTCTGGGTGATGGAGGTGCGGTGGTAGCCCGGATTGGAGTGGCACGGACATGACGGAGGATGGGTATACTGGATTGTTCGAAGAAGATTCGACGCGCGCTTGGCGGCCTGGATGCGATTGGTGAATACGACAAGGTTGAATTAAGCATAGACAGGGACAGGGACAGGGAAGAGGAGCTTGTACTATACATACATTTGGCAATACTCTGACGGAGGCTCCCAGGGTCATTCTGGCTTTGTGGCGTATTTTTTATTTAATTCCCGATTGCAATTAGAGTAGAATTCCAATCCTGTTTGTACAGCAACAGTCTACTTTGCGGGGTTGGGAGTTGATGCCAGGAGGGTATGTCAACATTATGGGGTAATGGGTTCGGTTTGCCCCGGTTATGTGGTAGGATCGCAGCGCAAGGCTTAGAATGGAGATGAAATTGTGTTAGGCATGCCGGTTAGCGTTAGGAAGCTCCAGTTTAAAGAATTGCCGCTGTATGGGGTAACCGAGGTCATCGATTAGAATGGAATGAAGAACTGAAGACGGTTTTCAGTGTCTTCTAGCGTCCAGTTCCCCAAGTCCGTCCATGGATTCATTCTTTTTTTAGGGCAGTTTACAACTACCTTGGTACTATGTACGATTGAGGCCAAGTTAGTAAGTAAGCTGCATATCCGGTGCATACGACGGTACAGTCGGTATTTAGCAGATACCGACATCCATGGATATTACAGTAGTAGTTTAGTTAGCTGGTTTGCTGGTGGTGTGTGTGTGTGTCCATATTCCGGGACACCCACCTAAGCACTCCGACCGTTTACAGTAACTCGCACAGCATGTTCTAGATGGAACAGGGAGCCTTTTTCAAAGCTTCCATTGATTAGTTAGTCGAAGTCGCGGCTCTCCAGAAGCAGCAATTCTCTTAGCAAAATTAGTCATCGGAAGTAATTTTTTCTGCGTGCACCTCGTTGAATGCGCATCTGCAAGTTTTAATTGCCCCGTACGGAGTAGTCAGTTATGCCATCGGCTCAGCCGGATCATCTCAGCGTTGTTATCGGCACTCTCAGGTGACAACGTCATCATCCTTCAAGGTCCGTTGCCCGACGCTTTCTTGGCAACCCTGTTCCTGTTTCCCTTGGATTAAGTTGGTTTTTCTCTTAAAGAAATGGCGCCCACGTCGCCGCCCAGCCAAATGAAGGACTCTTATCGCCAGTAGTTTCTTTTTTTCCCATTTAGCTTTTTTTCTTTCTTCATTGTTTATTTATTTGTCTTTTTTATAACCCTCCAATTCAACCTCCCTGATCGCATCGTGTGTGAACAAACCGCTGCCCACGATGCCGGGCGCAGATCAGGACACAGCGGCCGTCCGCTCCATGTCGGAGGATTTGCCAAACAATGCCGCTGCTGCTGCAAAGGCAAAGGCAAAGGCCGCTGACACTCCCGCCAACGTCAACGGCGGCATCGCCATGTCCCATCACGGCACCGCCTCGCTGCCAAACATCGTCACCTTTGCGTCGTCCATGGAGACTGCCACCCGAAGAGCAAGCCAGCAGGTCAACCCGGAATCCCCTCGCACAGACGCGCCCCGGCGAAGTCTCTCGTATGCGCTGCGGCCGCAATCAGATGTTTACTACGACTCGCGGGCTGGAACGCGCAAGGAATGGAAGCGACGAGATCGGACTCTGCAGGATTACTACGGCAACAACCCCCAGTTGTTACCTCAGCTGCCGTTTACCTGGCATCACGGATGGAAGCGCTGGAGACTCTTTCTCTTCGCCATCATAGTTGTTATCGATGGCTCGGTGGTGCCGATTGTGCTGTACTATGCAATGAGATACGCAGGCCATGTCCCGGGCTGGATCATCTTTGCCGTCATCACAACCATCTGGGGCGGGCCAACGTACGTCGAATTCGGCATCAGAACGCTGCGTCTCATAAAGAAGGAAAGATTTTATCGCCCGTTAGGCACCAACAGCCGATGGTGCTTTGACACTCTAAACTGGACGTCGGTCCTCACCATCACGGCCGTCACGGCGCTCTTCATCGTGGGCAGTGCGCCGCATGAGGTCTGGCTGAGGGTTCTTTGCATGCCGGCGCCGGCCATTTTGTACAGCATTGGCGGTGTTTTGTTTCTGATTACGCTGTACCACGCTATGGATTGGCGTGCTCCCTTCCGTCTGAGCTCTACGGGCAAAGGCGAAAAGGTATGATATCTCTCTCTACTCTATCTCCTACTTACAAGCGTCTCTTACTAACTTTTTTTTCTCTTCTTGCACAGGTTTTGCCAGGGGTGTATTATTTTATTGAAGATGTCGTCGCCGTCAACGCCGGCGCCGGTCGGCCATACCGAGAAGCTCTGGCTGCACGTTATACTGCTAGCCCCCGCTTCCGGCGAATGCTATTCGTCCAGTCTCTGTTCTGGTCCATCCCTGCCCTCATCTTGGCTGCCGGCCTCACCGTTATAGCTCTGATCCATCCCATTCCCGCAACCGTCGCATATGGCATTTGCTGGGCTGTGCCATTTATATGGTGCGCACTTTGGTGCGGGATTACAATCAAGTGGTGCAAGCGGGACATGGTCCGGGAGAGAGAAGAATGGGAGAGAAAAAATCCCACGGAGAAACTCGAGGCAGCAAGCAATGAGCCTTTGGCGGGAGTATAATTGTTGTATCTATCAAGGTTGCTGCTACTACTCTGTTGCATTGCATACATCTTAACCACGACGCATATCCCTACCACACTTAGCCCATACATCGTTGGCGGTGATTGCTGTGCTGATAATCATGGCGACAGCAATCACTTCAGAATCTACTTGAACCAGCCCAACAGCAGAGGCTGGGAGAAGCAAGTCCATGGCATCAGATATGAGCTTCAGGATCAGCGGCGAGACAGGCTCCACGGGTTTTGTCTGTCTGTCGCCTGTTTCTACCTGATTCTCATTTGGCTTCCTTGGAGCAGATCCATCTCTATCTTGATGTTCACTTTCCTTCTGCGCGTCTTTCTCTTTCTCGTTGGTAGACGAGGGACTGGGGGCCACTTGATTGCCAAGAATGCGCAATAATCTAGTGGCAGAGCGGAAGAGAGAGATGCACAAGGCCACCAGCCAGAACCATTGAGCTTGGTAATTTAAGCTTGCAGTTTGCTCGGGTCCAAATATCTGCATCTGGTCTATTTCCAGCAGATCCAGCAGAGTTACCGTCTCGAGCATGCCAAAGACGCCCAAGGACGTCTTGCAAAGCACATCAAGCAATGCATCGAAATCCAGTATGCCAGAGGCATAAACATCCCACCCCAGCTTGAATTGGTCCAAGAACCGGAGGAAACGCAAGAGGCGTCTGGTGAGGTTGATCTTTGATCGCAGCAGCAGGAATGACGCTGGGGGTGGGACGTTGATCGACGTGAGATGGAGCTGTGCGGCGACTTGGAAGGCGGGATATGTGGCGATGAGAGAAACTAGGGCCTGGACGAAGCGTAATGAGCGCTCGATGCCGGCTTGGCTGGCGTCAGCATTTGCCAGTTAGATTAATTTCATCACGTTACTCTATTTTTGTGCTTTGTGCTCCAAGTGATGGTGATTAAGCAAATTGGAGATGGAGGGGGAATGTAACCCACCATTGTCCGTCCCAAAGACGATGAATTGACGCAAGAGCGTCATTGTACCGTATCAGAAAGAAATACAGCGCAATTGACACAGTATGAGCAACTAGTGAGCATGCAATTGAGTTAAGATGGTGTTTTTTTAAAGCATGTGAATGTGGAAGAGGATGATGGACCCGGGCGAGTTGGGCAGTATATGTTGACGATGGCACGCAGCAGTGCCTTTGGTATCGGATGTTTTTAACGGCTCACGATAAGAAGGGCTTTGTACAATATGCAGATGAGATGGCAGCATTATTGAACTAGCAGCACCTGTAATTGTAATAATAGTGGTCCTTTTACGGGGCACGATATAAAACTCCCGTCGTGTCGTGTTACTACTGGACTATGTGCTGCTAAGGCTGTTAGGCAGAGCTATCATATGAATGCTAAGTTAACAATAATACAGTACTACACAACATCGTGATTCATTGGCATGTGATTCCAAGACAGCGACACAAGAAAAAATAGCTTCATCCACTAAATATGTGAAGCACATCTACCTTATTTCAACCTACCACATTCAAAGCCAAACTGCAACGTTCTTTTCCCCCACTCTACCACCCCGGAGTATAGGGTAGCACTCGGAGACATATGTGACGCTTTTCTTGATTGACGGAAACGCGCAGCTCGCCGATCATCAAACTCGTCACTCGTCTTGTCATGTTTTCGTCACTTCATCGCCGATGCTTCAGCGTGCTAAAATCAACACACCCTCGTATCCGGAAGACTGTCCCCGTAACGTGCGGCTCTGGAGGCTCCGTAGATATCGAGTCTGTAAATCCATAATCCCCAAAACTAAAGCAAAGCTACAGCAACACAGCGCTAACACCTGCAACAGCTTGTACAACATTGATGAGTTTTCACCGTCCAAGTTCCTCGTTATCCATTTGCCTCCGCTGCCCGAGAGTGCCAATGGGGTGAAGCAATTGCCAGAGTTTCTGCACGACTGGCCCGTCGCTAGTATCAACTACCGATGGACGACTGAGCGCCTCAATGCCGCCAGCCAGGAGGACGAGGAAGAGTTCCTCAACACTGCCGACTGGCCTGTGCCGATGCATGATGTGGCATTTGCCTACCAATGGATTGCTGAAGCTTTGATGCCGCCAGACAATGGCCGAGGCAGCATCTACGTCTACGGCTCTCATCTCGGCGCCGGCCTAGCCATGTCCCTCTCCCTTACAGAATCACACCCTCATAAACCGTTCTGTGTCCGTGGCGTCGCAACCTACAACGGCATCTACAACTGGACCATGTTCCTCCCAGGCCACAAGGTCCTCGGCGCAAAATCCGTCAGAGACGCAATGAGGGCGATGCGGCGTGCAAACGGGAATGCTCGACTCGACTCCCTGCATGGGAGACTGGTGTCTCTGTTCCAAGAGCCGGCGAATCTGTTTGACCCCTTTGCGAGCCCGAGTCTCTTTTTTCATAACCCGGGACTGTCTATACCCGAGTCGTTTTACGCTTCTGCTGAGTTTGCGGGCGTTGTGAGTGCCATGAAGGGGGAGAAGAGCTCTGTTGGGATGGAGACTTCTTCTGGTACGCCTCGTAGATCGTATCTTGTGTTTCCACCGCGGCAATCGACTCTCAAGATTCCTGAGACAATGCTCTTACATGACGCACCGTCTCAGTCACATTTACATCAACATTCACCAGAGAAAAAGACGAAACCAGAAAAATCAAGTTCCAAAATTCACGACACAAGACACACGTTCATGGCTCAGGCGGATGAGATGGCGAGTTTAATGCGGCGCAGCATCGCTCGGGTCGAGCTTAAGGAGCGGGCTAGATGGGATGAAGACGCGCAATATTTGGCTGAAGAGCCAGACCGCAGAATTAATGTTGTGGAAGTGGGACAGGAAAGAGAAGAGCTTGGCTTGAATGATGCTGGGCAGCGGGTTGTTTCGGATTGGATGGGCAAGTTGAATACGATACGACGATGGCTGTGAAAATGGCTCCCTTTTTGGGTGTGTCTTATTCGTGACGTCAGTGAATCGTGATGTTGACCTGTTGCTGTGCTGTGTTATGCTGTGCTTATGCTGTACTCTGTCTATTGCATACTTGTACGGAGCAAAGCTGCCGTGATTTGATTTGATTTGATAACAGAGCTCAGACAAAGGCTGCGTTTCATTGACGACACGATAATATGACATCCATGACTGACACGACATGGGCTCTTAACAGCATCAGGTACACCGGGCACCGCTAATGCTGCAGCCTGTACCTTGCCTGAAATAGGCGGCAGCCGTCACCATCCCTTTGGTACTAGCCCGAGGTACGTACTGCGCTAGCCACCGGGCAGTCAGCAAAGCTACAGGTACCTACAGCACAGCACAGAGCACCTGCGCTACTCCATATATCAGTCAACCCACCGCTACCGCTCCGTCACTCTCCATCCGTGACGCAATCATCCGTACCAACACCCTCGATCATCACAACAACACCGAAGCTCACCTGCTCGATCGACACCACTGATTCTACGGTTACAGACGAGGCGCTGGGAAAGCTCGTCCCAGCTCGCATTTTGATGGCCATTCGGCCACGAGGCGCCATGCGTCTGGCGGTGCTGCAATCGGGCCTTGCCGCCTTGCTCTTCGGCTTGAGCGCCCACGCCGAGTCGTTCACGCCAAAGCACGAACTCGGCCGGTGTGCCTTTCGCGGGCAGTGCGGAAAGCAGAGCCTCTTTGGCAAGGAGCTGCCATGTGTCGACAATGGCCTTGCGCACGATCCGGACGAGGATCTTCGAAAGGAGCTGGTTGAGCTCTGCGGCGCCGAATGGGGCGAGGGGCCGGTCTGCTGTAACATGGAACAGGTATGTCGCGTGCCTCTTTGTCGGGACATAATTAATACTAATGGTTATCGAAAGGTCCAAGCTTTGAAAAGCGAAATGGGCACTCCAAAGACGCTCATCGGTTCTTGCCCGGCCTGCAAGACCAACTTCTTCAACCTGTTTTGCAAGTTTACCTGCTCTCCCGATCAATCGACCTTTATCAACGTTACCGATGCCGCGAAAAAGAGTGGGAAGCTGCTCGTTACTGAGCTTGATCAGCTGGTCTCTGAAGAATATGGTTCCGGACTCTATGACAGCTGCAAGGAGGTCAAGTTTGGAGGTGCCAACAGTAGGGCCATGGATTTGATCGGTGGAGGAGCCAAGAATTATCACGATATGCTCAAGTTTCTGGGTGACAAGAAGCCGTTTGTTGGTTCCCCCTTCCAGATCAACTTTCCGGAACAATACGACGAGCCCGGCATGGAACCGAAGGAAATGAAGCCCAAGAAATGCAACGACGAGGACCCGGCCTATCGATGTGTATGTGTCGACTGCCCCGAGGTATGCCCTACGTTACCGGATGTCAAGGAGGCTGGTTCCTGCAAAGTGGGAAAGCTGCCCTGTCTTTCTTTCGCCTCCATCTTTACGTATGGCGTCTTGCTGCTCGCTCTTTTCACTGCTGTCTTTGGTCACATCTTTTGGTTCAGATATCTCAAGCGCCGCGTCGAGAGGACTCGTCTACTGCAAGAATCCTCCCACAGCGATGATGAGGATGAAGGCGGGCCTATCCTTACTGATGCTATGCGAGATCAGCCCACAAAGCGGTATTGGCTTAATGACAAGTGCGACAAGGCATTTCGTAACCTGGGAGACACGGCCGCGCGGTTTCCAGGCCTGACTATAGGTATCAGCTTGCTCGTCGTCGGCATCCTGAGTGCTGGCTGGTTCCGGTTCGACATTGAGCAAGACCCTGCTCGACTCTGGGTCAGCCCATCTTCGGCTGCTGCGCAAGAAAAGGAATATTTTGATTCCAACTTTGGCCCCTTTTTCCGAGCCGAAAAGATTTTCCTGGTCAACGACACCGAAACTTCTGGCCCCAGCCCTGTTCTCAGCTACGAGACATTGCAGTGGTGGACAGAAGTTGAAAAGAGCGTTGAGAAACTTCAGGGGTCTACCTATGGAAGCTCACTTAGCGATGTTTGTTTCAAGCCTACTGGTGATGCTTGTGTCATACAATCTGTTACGCAATATTGGTACTCAAAGGGAGGAGATATCGACCGCAACTACTGGAAAGAAGACCTGCGCAGCTGTGCAAGATCTCCCGTGGACTGTCGACCTGCATTTGGACAACCGATTGAACCAACCATGATCCTGGGTGGCTACGACGAGGATGTCGCTGAATCTCAAGCCATGACGGTCACATGGGTGGTCAACAACGCCCCAGAAAATTCCAACACGCTGGCGCGTGCCATTGATTGGGAGAATGCGCTCCGTGATCGACTCCTACAGGCTCAAGAAGAGGCCAAGAGCCGTGGTCTTCGATTGTCCTTTACCACAGAGATTAGTCTTGAACAGGAACTCAACAAGTCTACCAACACGGATGCCAAGATTGTCGTCATTAGCTACATTGTCATGTTCATCTACGCCTGTCTGGCATTGGGCACACCTCTGAAACACCTTTTCGGAAACCCGGCGCTGCTGCTTGTCGAATCAAAAGTCACTCTGGGTCTCGCCGGCATCATCATTGTTCTCATGTCTATCTCTGCGTCTATTGGTTTCTTCTCCTGGGTTGGTTTGAAAGCTACGCTCATCATTGTCGAAGTCATTCCGTTCATCGTATTGGCTGTCGGTGTTGACAACATCTTCCTTATTGTCCACGAGCTTGAAAGAGTCAACGTTAATTTCCCAGACCAGATGGTGGAGGAGAGAGTCGCTCGGGCTCTGGGCCGCATGGGACCTTCTATCTTGTTTTCAGCCTTGACTGAGACGTTTGCGTTTGCTCTTGGTTCTGCTGTTGGCATGCCTGCTGTCCGAAACTTTGCTGCTTATGCCGCTGGTGCGGTTCTCATTAATGCGGTTCTTCAGATGACCATGTTTGTGTCCTTCCTGGCATTGAACCAAATGCGAGTTGAAGATCATCGTTGCGAATTATGGCCGTGGTGGCAGATTAAGAAAGCTAGAATCACTCTTAATGGCAGCAATGGCTATCCGCCAGCAACTGGAAGAGTGGCTGATGCCGATGAGGAGAGCTACTTGCAAATCTTCATCAGAAACACTTATGCGCCTACCCTCTTGCGAAGGCAGACAAAGGTCGCTGTCGTGGCCATCTTCCTCGGTCTCTTGTCAGCTGCTATCGCCTTGCTACCAGGCATCCAGCTTGGACTGGATCAGCGTGTCGCCATTCCGGATGGCTCCTACTTGATCCCCTACTTCAACGACCTCTACGACTACCTAGAGACTGGCCCCCCTGTGTACTTTGTTACCCGCGGAGTTGATGCGTCTCAACGCCCACAACAGCAAGCAATCTGCTCTAGGTTCACCACCTGCGAGCCCTTCTCCCTGACAAACACCCTAGAACTTGAGCGACAACGATCTGACATTTCATACATCATGTCTCCAACGGCAAGCTGGGTTGATGATTTCTTCCTGTGGCTGAACCCCATCTACGAGCAGTGCTGCATTGAGCGCGGCTCAACCTGCTTTGCAGACCGCCAACCTGCATGGAACACCTCTCTTTACGGGATGCCCGAGAATGACGAGTTTATTCACTATCTCAAAAAGTTCCTCGCGGCGAAGACTGACGACGTTTGCCCACTGGGTGGCCAAGCCTCTTATGGAGATGCAGTTGTTCTGGATGACGAGTCTGCCCACGTCAAGGCCACTCATTTCAGAACCGCGCATACGCGCCTTCGCAGCCAGGAGGATTTTATCAAAGCCTACTCTTCTGCACGCCGCATCGCCTCTGACATTACGAAGGCTACTGGAGCGGATGTTTTCCCTTACAGCGTTTTCTACATCTTTTTCGACCAATATCTTAGCATCATCCAGCTGACTGCCGGTCTTTTGGGTGCTGCGGTCGGTGCCATTTTTGTTATTGCGTCGTTCCTCTTGGGCTCTGTTCTCACATCTGCTATTGTGACGTTGACCGTTATAATGAGCGTTGTTGACATAATGGGTGCAATGGTGCTGTTCAACGTCTCTTTGAATGCCGTTTCTCTCGTGAATCTCATTATTTGCGTCGGAATCTCGGTTGAGTTCTGTGCGCACATTGCCCGAGCCTTCATGTTCCCCTCGCGAACCGTCATGGAGAACAGCTTCAATGTCAACGGGCGAGATGCTCGTGCTTGGACGGCGCTGGTCAACGTTGGTGGATCGGTGTTTTCTGGAATTACCGTTACGAAGCTGTTGGGCGTTAGCGTTCTTGCGTTTACGCGATCCAAGATTTTCGAAATCTATTACTTCCGAGTGTGGCTGGCCCTGGTCGTCTTTGCTGCCCTTCACGCACTGGTGTTTTTGCCGGTTGCGCTGAGTCTTGCTGGAGGTGAAGGCTATGTCGATCCTGAGAGCGAGGGCACGGCTGCTCAAGATTTGACTGATAGACGATGGCGAGCGATTACTATTCACGACAATAGCGATTCTGAAGATGACTATTAGTTGAGGTCTATGGAGACTAAGACCTGGCAGATATAATGGCTTTTTGCCGTGACTACTTGAAGAAGGACGTGCTTAAGGGTTCTTTTACCCAGCCAGATTGCCCTCGAGAAATTGGAATAAATTGTGTTTGCACTATAGTTGGGTTGAAAGAGACGGGTTTCTTTGGTGTCAAATGGAGTAATTGGTGTCTGGAATTTGCTGGAATGTAATAATAGGAGCATACACGGGTAATAATAGCACAGTGGATTGGATATTGTATTCGGGTCTTTGCATGCTGAAATTGGAATGACTGTAATGGAGGTTTTAATTTCGCTTTATTTCCTATCTATCTTATTGGTTTAACAGGTACTAATAAGCTAATATCCTTTTTCGATAGAGACGCTGTTGGTATAAGTTAGGATGGGCCCCTGGCGAGACCTAATAAGCCGGCTTTCTAAATAGAACAAGCAACCCGGTCTGTCACAAGACAAGTCCCCCGAGACTATCCGAGATTCTCATCAATGCGAGTGTCAGTTAATATTTGATCAGTGGCATGTCATCTGTTGTCTCGGATTCCTCGCTGGCAGGGACGTCTTCCTCCGCCTCTGACCATTCATCATCATGGTTCCAAGTTGTCACCTCGTTCTTGTTAGTTTCATCATGGTCCCAAGTTGTCGTCTCGTTTCTGTCAGCTTCATTATAGTCCCAAGTTCCCACCTCGTTCTTGTCAGCATCATCGTAATCCTTCCGCGCTCTCCATGAATCAGCGCCGCTACGTCCCCTCTCTCTTACCGCTCCCCGGTCCAAGACGTAAACCATCTCACGGCCGCACGTCTCGGGTATCTCCTGGCCGTCTCTGCCGACAAAGATGGGTTTCCAGTCGTTGAGCGGGTTCCTTAGCTTGCCGAACTTCCAGAACTCGGTGCGGTGGGTGCTGAGCCATTGGACGTGGAAGGGGAGGCTGGCTTCCCAGGAGATGTTGTTCATCCATTCTGGCGGGGGGATGGTGGTTGTAGGGGGGGATGTCATGCGAGCCTATAGGGGGGGATGCGTTTAGTTTAGTTGGGGGACTTGAGGAGTGAGGATGTGGTGATGATGATTTGTGAGATTGATGGACTTACGTAGCCTTGGAAGGCCTTGGACTTGTTGACGGAGAAGATGAGAAAGACGTTTTTGTGGTGCTTGAAGGCGTTGGCGAAGATGGCGCCGTTGCGTGCACTTGTGATCCATAATCCCTGTTTTTGTTTGTCAATGTGAGGGATTGGCTGGTGAGGTTGAGCTTGTGTGTACTTACGTCTCGCTGGGACATGTCAACGTTTTTGAAGTTGAAGGACTTGACTAGAAGATAGCGCGATTCTGCTAATGTTGTTGAACGCCGTTAGAATTAAAGGAGAAGAAGAAGGAGAGGAGGAGGAAAGATGGAGTGTGTTGAATAGGGGTCAGGATGTATATGGATACCTTGCTTGGGAGCCAGCGACAAGAGTTTGGAGGGAGTGTAGGTATTCAAGCTCCGACTTTTGCTGAAAAGACGTGTTTCCGTTTGAAATGGTCCATCCGAAGAGGACAGAGATTGTGTTCCCTGAATTTCGGAGTTGGGATCACAATCACCAGGGGATGTAGTAGCTTTAATGAGAGATTTGGCATTTTGGATGCTACTTTGACGGGACGGCAATCCGTTTCCAAACGCCGTGGACCAGGTATCTGAGTCAACCCCTTTATTGACTGAAAAATTCTCGGAACCATAATTTTCATTTGAGCTTGCAAAAGCCGTTGACTGGGAACCCGACAGGACATTATCGTCGTTGAATCTAGCCATAGCCATCGAGAACGTTGGCGACGGGTCTTTGAAAGCGGAAAACATCTGCGGAATCGAAGCAATAGTGGAAGAACCGCAGTGCTCTGTAGACGTACGAATCTCCTCGAGAAGCTTGAGGCGCTGCTCGTCGAGGTGTTTGAGTTTGCGGAACCCGTTGAGGACTTTGAGGCGCTGCTCGATGTTGAAGAAGCCGGTGTATTGGAGCCAGAGCTTGACGTCGCTGTTGGCATTCAGGGAGTTGGCGCCATCAGGCTGATGTTGATGTTGATGTTGGTGCTGATGCTGGCTCTGGTTCTCCTGGGAGACACTTGGGGTGGTTTCTTTGGACGAAGATGAAGCTTCGCCATCGCTGTCTGGGGTTTGCATTTTGCGTTGGGACTTGCTGATTTCTGGTTTGCAGTTGTTATAATATCCTGGATGACTACTGTTGAAATGTCGTGCGCTACTATGAAGCAGTTGGTGATCGATATAACACGTAGTCTGTGTCTTTTAGTGAGTTCTTGTACTGAAGTTTCCTAGTGGTTGTTCCACCCCCTGAGCAAGACTTACTGGCGCTTGTTGTTGTAGTAGAAGCTGGCGGCAGACATGGATAATGTTTGTTTGTGATCGAGACTTTAAATAAATATTGGAAGACCTTTAGAAGGTAGACCAAGCGGTGTAGATTTTTGGATGGCAGAACAAACGCCGTGAAAAGGCGGACTGCCTCTTTTGCCTTGTGGGCAGAATGGACAGACACTAAATCACGGAAGGAACATGCACATGTCCGATGCAGACGTGCGAAGCATTTGTTCACCAATATCTCAAGTTTGGCTGTGATGATATTTCATGTCTGTATAATGATGAGATAAACGTGGGTGATTATGAGGTCGACAACAATGATGTGCTGTAGAGTAGAACTGGTTGAAACTTGGTGTTGTGATGAGCGTACTCGATGCTGAGCAACGAAGAGTGCAGTTCAGGAGTCTACTAAGGATAATTAAGGCAAGGTGCAGAGAATTATTACATTCAATCTCTTTGTTTGCTTGCATTTGTAACGACGAACTGGTCAAGGCATCTACGCTGGCGGCATGAACGAGGCAAACAAGCCTCCCTGGATACCGGCATACATGACCATAAAGACAACAACGCCAGAGCCTATTTTGCGAGTCTCGCCGTTTCTCAAGCTGTCAGCAATCCACCAATACCATACGGGATACCCAGATGCCAACCGAGTTATAATCTGCACGTGGAAATTGGTAATGGCCAAGACAGCAACCAGCGTCTGGATCGCAGCTAATGTGAGCACAAAGGTACGATGCGATTCTGCAACAACCGGCGTGGACTGGCTGATGCTTTGACCCCAGCTCCGAATAACTTGTACTCCCGACTTGAGAAGAAGCGTGAGCACCGGGCTGGCAAGTATGAACAAAGGTAGCTGGTTTGGGGTCCAATATCTCAAAAACCCATTATCCCTGCCACCAGAGTAAGTACAAAACTTATCCGTGTGTTTTAGTGTGTAGCAGCAACTTACCAGTAGTAGGCCTGAACAAATGTATATATACTGGGTACCAAGCGAGAACACCAGGGCCTTGGCTCTGCGTCCGTGAGATCAACCTTGCAATATCTGAACCAGGCCACCGTTTGCGGTACTACACTACCGGCTGCAATGCAGAGACCGCCAATGATCAAGGAGGCGAGCAAAACTAGCCTTGAAATACTCGGTTGGCGAAAAAAGGCGAGCAAGCCCCTGATCGCTTCTACGGCAAACAGGAGCCCGCTAAACAAGCCGTTGCTCCTAAAAGCAGTGGCCAGCCCAAACGAAATGCCCGCGCCGAGAAAAGCTAGAATTCGTTTGCCAATGCCAGGACTGGACTGAACACCCGTGGCGAAGAGCAGGTTGCCGATGAAAGACAGGCAGGCAAACGGACTCTCCCCGTACGGAGCAGATAGGAAGAGGCCGGCTGGAGAGAGAATGTGCAGAACCGCTGCCACGTATGCTAGAGTTTTATTGCCAAAGAGAACGAGAGTGAGTTTGTGAAGAGCCAAAACAGCAATTAAGTGAGAAAAGGTCGTAAAGATGATGGCCGCTAAGGGCTCGAGGGCGGCATCATCACCGCCGGCTAGATGCGTCAACGGCTTAAAGAGCCACAAGATGCCGCGTACGGAAAGCGGCAACGCTGCTCCAAAGGCCCATTGCTGCTCGTAGACATAACCGTCGCGCGCAGCCTTCATAAAGTACAGCGCATCCCATCGCGTCAACCGGGTTGCGAGGGCCGATGCATTGGCACTTGAGCCGTACAAGCTCTGGAAGAAGAGGGACGTTGACGTGTCGTAGTCGTGGCTGACGGTGGTTCCGAGGGCTATGGCCAGTAAAAAGGCTTTCCAGGCTGTAAAGACGGCTATGAGAGAGTGCAATGGGCGGGATTCATTGTAGTTGATGAGCTTCATCTTTGTGGCTATGAGAGGATGGGCATTGAATGAGCAAGTGAGTGAGTGAGTGTGCAGTTCTGGTTTGATGTTCAAATCATTTGCTCTGAGCGCATTGGAATTGGAATTGCTGACTTGCGCTCATCAATTCGTCTTTGGTAACAGGACTAGAATGAAGCATGAATTTCAATGGAGGTGAAAATTAAAAAAATTTCAGAGGGTGTGTGTGTGTGAGTTTGACATGAATTGTGTAAAGCAAGCATCATATGAAATCAAGACATGCAGTCTGGCTTTAACATGTCTGTTTGGTAAAGTACCTGCTGGTATGGTGGATAGCTCTCTTGTACCCGCTCTGCCATTTTGCGGAAGTTTCACGCCGTTCAAGCTTATGAGTACCTGATTAGGAGTAACACGAGCGGGTGGGTACCCATTAAGCTCAAGCACCCTGGCTTTCGTTTAACTACACTTACCCAAACCACCCGAATATGCTCTTGTGCAAATATAATTGCAAGTATTTATGGCGAATATCATTTTTTGGAGCCTAAGGCAATGGAAAACATGCCCATATCTTTCTTTAACTTTGATGTTACTGACAGTTTCATTTTGAAGACTACATCTCGTATACAGGCAAATTCGTTAGAGTCAAGATACTAGCTTCTACCGCGCGATGTTGTCATCACCAGATTATAAGGAGCACTGTCATGGCATATGTTTGGTCAAAATATAGAGCACACATGTCTGCCTACGAACCAATCAAGAAATGGAACCCCACGTCGGCGACGTCGGGCAGCCTAACGGCCACTCCGTTGAAAACGCGTCGCAAGGCTCCGTGGTTTCTCTCACTGCCACCTAATAGATATCTCTCACTAGACAATGCCCAACAGCATAGAGACTCTACCTCAGATGCCATAGCGACATGCATTGAAAGCATCCTCATTTGCCTGAGACCAAACTGCTTCTTCAAACATCTACTATTATTGCTACCTGACATCAGCAATGAGCCTCGGCTTCGAAGTCGACTTCTTAGCCCTAATTGGCCTCGTGAATCAGGTACGCAAGAGCTTCGCCGGCGCGCCCGAGCAATTCAAGGCTATTTCTGATGACGTTCGGGGATTTTCTATCGTCTTGCAAGATGTCGAGGCCAACTATACCGATCTCGGCCTGGAACAGACACAAGAATACCAGGAGGTCGTGACCAGTTGTAAGCATCTACTTGAACAGCTTAAAAAGTCTCTAGAAAAATACTCTGGTGTGGCTGAGGCCGCAAAATCTGGGAAAAAGGCGGGTATCAAGAGAGTTTGGAAACGGCTCAAATGGGAACCCGACGATATTCGTGATATACGCAGCCAAATATCCTTCAAGATCGCCACCTTGAGAAGCCTCAACGATCAAGTTACCAGCCAAAACATCATAAAGCTTATCCATCACCAGGAAAATACGGAACGTGAAGCTACGGTTAAATGGGTCAGCGACATAAACTATGTTGCGCAACAAAATGATATCTTTCTACGTTGTCAGACAGGCTCTCGAAAGTGGTTATTTGAATCTGAAGTATACTTGGAATGGTGCAAACGGAAAGGTAGCCTCCTCTTTTGCCCGGGAAACCCTGGCACGGGGAAAACCTTTACGACGGCGATGGTGGTCGAGAGCTTGAGACTTGCGAATGATGCTGAAACTTTGACAACTTATATGTACTGCACCTACCAGAATCACACCCAAACCATAGAGAAGCTGCTCTGCAGTCTTTTACGAGTTGCACTCGAAGAGGCAGACCATGAGGCTGATGGAACTGTTTCCACCTGCACGCAATTACGGCTGTCCAACAAAACCATTTCTCGACACCATTGCTTAGGCTTACTCCAAGATCTCTTTTCCAGATTTGAAAGGGTCAATTTGATAGTGGATGCGATAGATGAACTCACAAACGAGGTGCGACGACCGCTCATATACGACCTTCTAAAACTTCACAAGAATGGTATTGTCAACCTTTTGGTTACTTCACGTGGCATTCCAGAGATCCAACACATATTCGAGAGCTGTGAAGGTTATACCTCTCTAGAAGTGAGGTCAAGCGATGAGGACATCCGTAATTTCTTGAGAGAGAGCATTTTTCAACTGCCGAATTTTGTTGCTCGATCTCGGAAGCTGCAAGATGAAGTGATCGACTCGGTTACGAGCGCAAGCGCTGGCATGTATGTTTCGGGTCTCACTCTATTCACGTTGGCACTGCATTCGGGTTTGCTCACTTATTCTTTAGGTTCCTACTTGCTGAGCTGTATTTAAAATCCCTGGCCACCATACTATCAGTGGGCAGTCTTCGTACACGGCTTTCCAACTTGGCAACTGGTTCGAACGCATATGATACTCTATATGAAGATTCCGTGCTTCGAATTGGATTCCAGGGACCCGAATCGGAGCGTATCGCCGTGCAGACGCTTCTGGTTCTGACATGCGCTAGGCGCCCTCTTTCGCCTCAAGAGCTCAGCCATGCTCTATCCATTGATGAGGACAGTGAAGCTTTTGACGAAGATATGGTTCCAGATATAGATGATCTGATTGCCGTGTGTACTGGTCTTGTCGTATCAGATGATACAAGCAAGATCGTGCATTTGGTACACAGATCAGCGGCAGAGTATTTCGAACGCACAAGATCCCGCTGGTTTCCAAGAGCAAGCGAAAAAATGGCGTTATTGTGTCTCCGATACATTCGAATCGCTGAAGCAAAGCCAGGAGAAACGAGAAAAGAAGCTCCCTTCTTCCACTATGCTAAGGCAAACTGGAGCTACCACTCCATGGAGAGTGAGAAAGAGGCTGCGAAGGAGGCTGCGGTTGACGACGTTGCGCGAACAAACTCAGCCACTAACAATACTCCCTCATCCATGGAACTCGCAGTTACCCGGCTCGCCATCGTTCAGATGACACTAGAAGTCCCAGACGTGCATTCCAGTATTGTTGATGCCTGCCACGCTGGCCAACAGGCATGGGTCGAGCAACTTTCAGTAGTTCGCAACTACGACATGAATGAATATGGCACGAGTCAAAAGAATTTTATATCTGATGATGGGACTTTAAGAGGCGATGTGCTGCCAAGCAAGATGTTCAGAGATGATGTGCTATTGACTATCGCGGCTGCGCGAGGAGATTGCAGCATGGCTTTAATGTTGTTGGCACAAGGGGCAGATCCAAACATCTTCAATACCAACGGACAAACACCATTAATCATCGCCGCGACGAACGGCTTTGATGAAGTGGTCTCGCTACTTCTGGATCAAAAGTCAATCAAGCCAGACTTGATGTGTCAGCATTCAGGCGAACTCTCCACTGCATTCCTGGCATCGATTGAACTTGGGCGAGAGGGATGTTTTAGGATGCTCGTTGAGAAATCTAATCGCGGAGTGAGAGATAGCTACAAAAGAGGTGCCATGTGGCTGGCTGCTACATCTGGACATACCGGCATCATCTCCGAGCTTCTCAAATGGCCCGACGTAGAGATTGATTACACTGATACGGATGTTTGTGGCAATCCGCTTACTGCAGCGGTAAGAGCCAGACACGAGGAAGCTGCCCTACTTCTATTGCCATACTCAAAGTGTCGGAGCTGTACCCATTGTGGGATTACACCAATGCACCATGCTGTTATTAATGGATACCATAATCTCTTGAAACGGCTACTGGAACACGATGCGTCGGCGGTAGACAGCGAACTATATGTCCGTCCTCGCGGGAGAACTCACGGAGGCCGGCATTTTCTGATCGATTGCGAGCGGGAAGGTATAAAGCGTATGAAGACGCCCCTCACCATCGCCATTTCTCTACAAGATGCGCATGCTACTCAACTCCTACTGCCGTATGCCGATGCTAATCAAAACGGTACCTGGCGACCTCTTCACGGAGCAGCCACTTGGGGAGACGTTGAAATATTTGAGCTGCTTCTCAAGCAAGCAAATATCGAGCCAGATCCCATCGATAGACGTGGCCGAACGCCATTTCTCCTGGCAGCTGAACTTGGAAATTGTGACATTATGAATGCGCTCATCAAGAAAGGAGGCATTAAACTCGACAGAAAGGATGCAAATGGACATTCTGCGAGTGATTATATTGTCAATCCTCATTTCCAAAACCCTGATTATTTTCGAGTGCTGGCATCTGCTTTTGATATAGATGTCAATGAAAAGGACTCATCAGGCTCTAATATTCTCCACTATGCTTGCTGCGTTCATCCGACACTCTCAGATAAGTGGCAAGATGTGGACGATCCACCCAGAGTAGATTTTTTGGAAGCCGATTCTAGCCCTCTGGTCACTGAGCTGTTAAACACGCCTGGGGTTGATGTGAATTTATTGGATAAAGAGGGTAATACACCTCTCCTTCTTGCTGTGAAGAATCACCAGCGCGACGTGGTACGCTTGCTCCTGGAACGAGAGGATACAGATGTATTGGCTCAAGATGAAAACGGCGACGACGCCATATTATTATCCTCAACCTACCAACCTATATTTGAGGGCGTATTTCCCAAGGACCGGTATCGTTCTTTGAAAAAGCATGATCTGGGTCCTTTGAGAGGCCAAGTACCGGATCGCTATAAAGTGGACAATTGGCCAGAGGTATTGGATGCAGAGTTCAAGGAGTATGACGACTCTATTTTCAGCATGTTGCTCCACGACAAACGTACAGAAATATATCGCAGAAGCCAGAAGGGACAAAGTATCGTGGCTCGCGTGGCCATGACAGGCACCAAAAATATGGTCCAAGCAGCCTTGGAAACAACTGAACTGGTGTTGGACCTAGAGATCAAATCTTCCGACAAGAAAAGCCTTCTTACTCATGCTTTACAAGGGAACCAGGACGATGAGGCTGTGGATCTTCTGATTGCGCGCTGTGACGCTGATTTTCTCCGGAAACCCGATGCTGAAGGTCGAACTCCGCTATCATATGCAGTACAAAGAGCCACCAGTCAGGTAACTCAGTCGCTCTTAGAAGCTGGTACAAATATCAACGCTACGGATCGATATGGGAAGACATCGCTATCTTATGCTGCTGAGGAAGGACATCCCAACACAGCTTGTTTACTTATCGCCGCCGATGAGGCTCTGATTAATACTTCAGATTTCGGTGGTTTTACGCCGCTGATGCATGCAAGTTATCAACTAAATATTCCCGTCATATCCGTCTTTCTTGAGAGGCCAAATGTCGATCTACTGGCGCTAGATGCCTGGGGGCATTCGTTCTTATGCCATCTCATGAGGCAACGCGATTCCAATATAGATGGATATGGATCAGAAAAGGAGATAGACGGTGTAATCCATCGCATCCACCATTTTCTCCAACCTTATGTCAACGCTTTCAAAGGCTGTATCCATAGTCCCTTTCTCTGCGCTCTAAAAAGACATCAAAAGGTTCATCATAGATCTCACCGTAAAAAACCCATTTCGTCTAGAAAAAGTAAGGAACTCGCTTGCTTTATGGACAATTTAAAACGCTATGCCATCTTATCGGATTTATTCCATCCTGGTTTGGATTTTTCACGATGCGAAACTACAGACGGGCTTTTTGGAGATATTGGGTGAAGAAAAGCATGGCGTCCATGGCGTCGATTATGATCTGTACGACCACCCAAGTTTGTGGATAAAGGTGTTGCAGCTTTACGTTTAGAAAGATACTTAGTAGCCATAGTAGTAGATATCGAAGAATTTTAAGGGGCATTCCGGGCAAGAGTAGTTAATAGGCGCATGTATCCTCAGTACCTCACTCTTAATCGCTTACGAGTGTATATTTGTGTATAGGGGCTAACTTGTTGGTTGGCTCATCTGGAGTATTGAGACCTAATGTCAACAAGCATCGCCTGTCTCAAGTTTGTTTGGGACTGATAAGACATAAATGTCTGTCTTGATAAGCCCATACGGGATATTTATAGATACTCCATTGATAATTGTTGCTTTTCTGATACAAAATCCAGTTACTGTTCGCATAATTGTGGTTGATTCCTACATATACACCTATTCTATAAGTCCTAACTAATATTTGCTTTGCATATAAAGAATACATGGTCAAAAACACATTGCTACCATTCCAGGCTTAAATCTTTTCTCCAGTCAAGATGGGCAGAGCCTCATCGCTCGTCCACCAACTTACACCCTTCTCACCGGGATAAGCATACTTGTCCATGCTCTCCGGCTTCATCTCGACACTGTATCCGGGCTCCGTCGGGGCCTGGTAGTATCCGTCCTTGATGACAGAGGGATGCAAAAAGTGCTCGTGGAGGTGGTCCACAAACTCCAAGACGGAAAGCTTGCCAGTGACAACCACGTAGTCGATGGTGCTCAGGTGCTGAGTGTACTCGGGGAGACCGACGCCACCGGAATGAGGCACAATGGGCACGCCAAACTTCTTGGCCATGAGCAGAACGGCGAGGACCTCGTTGACACCGCCTAGACGGCAGGCGTCGATCTGGCAGACGTCGATGGCGCCCGTCATGAGCAGCTGCTTGAACATGACACGGTTTTGGCACATCTCGCCGGTGGCAACGCCAATGCCGTAGGGCTTGAGAGCCTCACGAACGGCCTTGTGGCCCATGACATCGTCGGGCGAGGTTGGCTCCTCAATGAACCAGGGCTTGTACTCGCTGAGCTGCTTCATGTAGTCGATTGCCTCCGGGACGGACCAGACCTGGTTGGCGTCAACCATGAGAACATTGCCCTTGTCGAAGCCAATGATTTCGCGAGCAATGCCCAGACGCCGCCTGTCCTCCTCAACGCTGCCGCCAACTTTGACCTTGAAGTGTCTGTAGCCGTCGGCCAGTGTGTCTCTCAGCAGCTGCTTCATCTTCTCCTCGCCGTATCCCAGCCATCCGGCACTTGTTGTGTATGCGGGAACGGCTCGGTTCTGAAGGGCCTCCTCAATGCGCTTAGCCTTGCCGGCCTCCTGCTCGCGCAGCATCGCAACGGCCTCCTCGGGTGTGATGGCGTCCGTAATATAGCGGAAATCAATGCAGCGGACGTACTCCTCGGGGGTCATGTCTGCCACGATGCGCCACACGGGCTTGTTGAGCGTCTTTGCCCACAGATCCCAAACGGCGTTGACAACAGCTCCCAGGGCAAGATGGATGACGCCCTTTTCGGGGCCAATCCATCGCAGCTGGCTGTCGTTGACGAGATATCGCCATGTCTTGCCCCAGTCGGCTACTAGTGAGGAGAGAGTCTTGCCCTTGAGGCGGTCGGCAACGTGGGTGATGGCGGCGCAGACAATGTCGTTTCCGCGTCCAATGGTGAATGTCTGTTACGAAAAGCGATTTCTTAGCTAACCAAGAGCCAATTGAGGATTGTAGATTGGGTTAGAGGCAGAGCTGCTTACCATGCCGTGGCCGCTGTGAGGGGAATTAGTTTCCAGGATGCAGTACGCCGCTGAATAGTCGCCGGCAGCGTTCATGGCGTCTGAGCCCGTCTTGTCGAGGGAGGTCGGGAACCGAACATCGCGGCTCCTGAATCCGGTGATGGTGACTTCAGACATTTTGGCTATGTGTGTGTATGTGAGTTTGAGGGAGGGGTTGGAGGGGCAGAATGAGGTGAGTTGGTGAGAAAGGATGACAGAAGAAAGGATGACAAGCTGCAGCTGCGGCGAGAGGATCAGAGGGTATTTATTGCTCTATTGGACACCACAAAGACTAAAGCAGGAAGCCGGTTTCGCAGAAAAGGAAGAGGCAAAAGAATCACAAGCACATGCGGTTTCACTCGTGTCCCCAGTTGTCACGATATAGCTGGCCAATATAAGCGACGGAGAATATATAGCCGTTGAACCGGTTACGCCTCGCGAGCTCTTTTTACTCAGCCATTGGTGGGATCTAAACCGCCGAGGCCGCCTACGCGTAGCAAAAGGGATCATTTACGGAGTCGAGAAACTCGTTGCCATCTGGACCGAAAGACGATTGGTTCGCAACAAGACAAATTGGTGAAGAGAATGACATATTTTGGGGGTCCGGAGTTGGAGACTGAATCGTGCAATATGAGGGGAGACGGGAATGCTTTGCCTGTCTTGGGCTCTTCTTTTCCCGTAGTGGTTAGATAGAGCAACATCTAGCCGGAACAGCCAATCATTTTATCGAGCTCGGAGTTACGAGTGAAATAAGATTAGCCGCTTTCTTTTCAACTGAATCCCTTTTGGAGGGGCTTTCGGGGTACCATCGGAAGATGGATGGGAACCCCGCCCCCGCACTGGATATAGAAGAAGCTCGTGTTTAGTTCGGTAGAAAGACCCGAACAAGCAGTAATTTTGGAGATGGATTTGACTGGATACATGTACTCAATAAACAGTTATGTATCATATAAGCAAGAGCGTATGGAGATAGGAACAAATTTTATGGATACAAGAGTTCTCTTATATATACCTGGTCTCTTCTTCTGTCACATTTGATCTCTCTCTGTTCGTGAGCTTCTCATTTTACAGCAGCCATCTAATCCCGTCGGTTTTCATTCCTTCCGACGCTCAACAGGAATTATTGAGTAACAAACAAACTATCGACGACTTATTTTCCGACGGCTTTTCTAGCAATAATTGACTGTAATTTTGGACATTTATTGTGAAGCACATCGCTGATATGGCTATTTTAAGCTTAATTGATCGAAACGATGCTCATGGCTTGATGTTTCATCATACAATTATGCTATACATGAGACATGAGACATGAGAGCTGGAGATGGTGGTGGGCCAATCCATATATATGGAGTACCTGCTACTCAATGACTTGCAGATCGATCTGTATCTGCGTTTACTCAGCTTGCATTACATATTCAGTGATTCTAGCTACTCATTGGCTGAACCGATGTGTCGGGGTAGCTGAACCTGCACGAGGCAAGATTGTATGGAAGACTTTGATTAGACGTTGATAAGGCTAGCCAATCGTCTTGTCGTCAGTAACAACGCTGTTAACAACGCTGCTACTTCTACCTATTAGTATATAGTCGTATCACAGTGATTCTTTTACCTTGAAAACAAACAGTTGCCTATGCTCGTCATTTATAAGTGTCTGTCTATAAAGCACATCAGCTGTCACATATCGCGGCCGGGATATTTTGCGCCATGTTAATTTCGCCCTTTCAATGAACCACCAAACTCCCACTGAATGTACCTACTGATGAATCATAAGAGTTAATCTTAGCATAGAAGTTAGTGGGTGGAGTGACAATGATTTGCGCGTGAAGCTACACCGTATCCATGTACCTGTCTTGTCCCCGCCAAAATTCCATCATGAAGCTGTTAGTGACGTGCCCCACTTTTGCCAACCGTTATTTCTCGAGCTCGATGCGGCGAGCTTCTCTTCACGTTCAACCACGAATCATCCCGGCAACAGTCACTCGATCCCTTCATTTCAATCCCATAAAAGCTACTACGCCATCTCCATAAAACATGGACGATGATTATGGCGCTGATGACGCCCTGCTAGAAGCAATGGCAGCTGTCGACTCGGTTCCTCCAGCACGCAGCTCCGTGAAGCAGCCCACGCCTCAAGTCATCGACAAACCATCCGCCAGTAACAGCTCCGCGAATACCGTCGTGCAGCCAAAGCCCCAGGTCATTCAGCAAAAGACCCTCGGGTCTGGCATCCTGGTGTCGCCTCGCCAACGCGGCAATCCTCTCTTGACCAGCATTCGATCGATACCGTGGGAATACAGTGACATACCGGCAGATTACGTCCTTGGGTTGACGACGTGTGCGCTCTTCTTGAGGTGAGAATCTTCCATCATCATCACAGACAAGCCATTGATACATACATACTTGCTAACGCCATGCCTGACCTCAGTCTCAAATACCACCGTCTTCATCCTGAATACATCTACACTCGCATTCGTAATCTCCAGGGCAAATACAACCTCCGTATTCTTCTCACCCTCGTTGATATCCCAAACCACGAAGACTCTTTACGCGAACTATCAAAGACTTCAGTTGTCAACAATGTGACTGTTATACTGTGCTGGTCTGCAGCCGAAGCCGCTCGCTATCTCGAACTCTACAAGTCGTACGAAAACGCCAACTTTTCTGCCATCCGCGGACAGCAGTCGTCCAATTATGCCGACAAACTGGTTGAATTTGTTACAGTACCAAGAAGTCTGAACAAGTCAGACGCCGTAGCTCTGGTTGCTAATTTTGGCAGTCTGAAGAATGCAATCAATGCAGAGCCAGAGCAACTGAGCATGATTAGCGGATGGGGTGGCGCCAAGGTAAAAAGATGGACTTCTGCGGTTGAAGAGCCGTTTCGAGCAAGGAAAGCAGCCAAGAGAGGCTTCCAGCCATCATCATCGTCAGCTGTGGCAGGACGTGATTCAAGGGCTGTGCCTGCAATTGCTGACACTGATCGGCCTTCTGGGTCAGACGCTGAAAAGTCCGGCTCTGGACCCCCAACCAAGGTGACATCACACGCTTCTTCTTCTAAATATGGCTCGCCTGGGGGCAGCGCGCCAGGCCGTCAACCGGGAAGCACACAACCTCCCGCGCAGTTTCACTTCTTGGACGAAGACGATGATTCTGATGAAGAGGAAGCATTTGCTACAATGAGCCGGGGAGAAGAGCAGGCGCCTTCTCAACCTACAAATCAACCCCAGGAGGAGCGCCAACCCAACAAAGAAAGTAGCCAGCTTAGTGAAGGCGTAGCAGCAGCATTGGCAAAGCTGCGTCAAAACGGGTGAAGACGCCCATTCGCTCGCATAAATTTCACATGCTCCCCCAACAGAAGTGGTATGCCTAGAGCGAATCGGCTCGCGATGGAGCGCCGCGAAACTGCCGAGAAAGAGGGGGAACTTGATGCGATCCGCGGGTCACAACACATGACGCTGCGTAATAGTAATACGCTGGACTCCGCACGGCGGTGCTTCTCTGGCCATTGTCTACAAATTACGGCCGCACATTGGAATCCAGACGCAGCGACTTGGCTTTGTTCGGACATTGAGACCTTGCAAGATCCGACGTGGGGTCAAGATTACCCTTGCATAAGACATACGTCGGCTATATTGAACCATACGTTGCATTATTGAGTCTACGTGGGAGCAATGCACCACCGATGCAGCACAAGCACGAGAACAGGTCGCAGCTATCTACAGATCGCTGTGCACACACCAGCCAGCGATCGATTCTTAGCGGCCTTCGCACCGGCAGCGATCCCCTCGAGTGGCGGCGCGTCTCAAAGCTTGTCCAACCAAAGCCGGACGGTTAAGCTTGTCCCTGGAGCTGAGGTTGAGATGCGGGGCTCGACCACAAGCCGGTTCCTGAAGTGCCGTCGCCAATCTGTGGGGGAATCCAGCTGGTGCTGATATCATCGCACGTACGAGTGGCGCCCGCGGCGCTAGGCAGTAAGAAGCAGGTTGAGCGGCTGTTGTTGTAAGTGGTTCAAGATGTTACGATTCAATGGACATTAGTTCGGGAGATATGCCGGATGTTTGCAAGTGAGGCGCTCAAATTCTGATCTGGCTGGTCGCTTGTTTCACGGAAATACCGCCAAGCCTTGCGTCCCGGCTTGCTTGATGAAGACAATTATCGTATACGACGCGTTACTCGCGCGTTCTTCTTTCACAACCTGCCATCCTCTGGAGTTTAGATGCAATGCCAATCTTTGAGTCTGATCCATGCGTGGGGTTGTCTTTGGTCGCTTCCCGCCCTCGACATTCCCAGGCTTACAACATACCACCGCACATGGTCTAAATGCCAGGATCAGCTCCGAATGGCACCTCATGATAGCTGCGTGTTGATTTAGGTTTCCCCTCTCCATCCCCCTGCAAAAGTGCCTAGGCTACCCCAGATGAATGAACATTGTCAAAATGACTTGTCACCAACGATCCTGGGTCCCGTTGATCCCATTGAGATGTCAATGTCGCAAAGAATTCCGTCATGGACAGAAACCACATGCAAGCTGCTGCTAGCTCTTGGTGTCACCTGCCTGCTGTGGCTCTGTCCACCGGCAATCCTCATCCACCCTTGGAGCTAAAGCGCATGATCCCGGCCGTTTCTTGAAGGAAAAGCATGCCGGACGGCCGTTGTCGCATCCCTGGACGGCGCCATGTCTTGAATGAGAAGTGTGGTGATTTATGCTTTGCACCCGCATGAACAATCCGTAGCATTGGTGGCTTAGTGTCGCATGAGGATCCCCATCATTCTCTGTGATCATGGTAGCAAAGGGAGGAGGAGGAAGAGGGGGAGAGAAATAATTGAAAAACACGGCCTTCCCGCCGCTGAATTGTGATCCGCAACCCGTTTCCGGCTTTGAGTTTGGACCCATCTCCCTCCTCCTACCGGCTGTGCTATCCTACAGAATCGGAGATTATCATCATGAGATTCATCAGTAGCTCCGTGCTTGCCTTTGGGCTTGTTGCACCAGCATTGGCATATCCTCACCCAGTCCCAGGCGCAAAACGCGGCTCACCCAACCCTACAAGGGCGGCAGCGGTCAAGGCCGCATTCCAGACGTCATGGAACGGCTACCGCCAGTTTGCTTTCCCTCATGACGATCTCCATCCAGTTAGCAACACGTTTGATGATGAGAGGTAAGTTGTTGGGTGTAAATTCCCCGAATCTATGGGGTAAAACGGCGCCATTGTGTTTCTAACTTTGGCCTAGAAACGGCTGGGGCTCATCAGCGATTGATGGCCTGGACACGGCGATCCTCATGGGAGCGACCGATATTGTCAACACGATTCTGCAGCGTGTGCCTCAGATCAACTTTACCACTACTGCGGTTGCCAACCAGGGCATTTCTGTCTTTGAGACCAACATCCGATACATTGGTGGCATGCTAGCCAGTGAGTTTCAATGCGTGCCTCGTGTTAGTGGCAGCATGTACTAATTGCTATGATTTACATAGGCTACGACCTGTTGAAAGGCCCATTTAGCTCGTTGGTGTCAAACCAAACTCTGGTGAACAACCTCCTGACCCAGGCCCAAACGCTGGCCAATGGACTCAAGGTTTCGTTCAACACCCCAAGTGGTGTGCCAGATCCTACCGTCTTCTTTAATCCCACTTTCCGGAACAGCGGTGCATCAAGCAACAATGTTGCCGAAATTGGAACGTTGGTGCTTGAGTGGACGCACTTGAGCGACCTCACAGGAAACCCGTTATATGCCCAGCTTGCTCAAAAGGGCGAGTCGTATCTCCTTAACCCCAAGGGAAGCGCACAGGCATGGCCTGGCCTGGTGGGAACGTTTGTTAGCACAAGCAACGGCAACTTCCAGGACAGCAATGGCAGCTGGTCGGCTCTGTCCGACAGCTTCTACGAGTATCTGATCAAGATGTACTTGTATGACCCGGTTGCGTTTTCAAACTACAAGGATCGCTGGGTTCTTGCTGCCGACTCGACCATTGCCCACCTGGCGTCTCACCCAAGCACTCGTAAAGACCTCACCTTTTTGTCGTCATACTCTGGACAATCAACTTCGCCAAATTCAGGACACTGTAAGTTTCCAAATACAAACAAATGGCAACATTTAGCTGACATGTCTTCTCAGTGGCTAGTTTTGCTGGTGGCAACTTTATCTTGGGAGGCATTCTCCTAGGCGAGCAAAAGTACATTGATTTTGGCATCCAGCTTACCAACTCGTACTATGCCACGTACAACCAGACTGCTTCTGGAATTGGTCCCGAAGGCTTCAACTGGGTGGACAGTGTGACGGGCTCCGGTGGCTCACCTCCCTCATCCCAGTCCTCCTTCTACTCCAAGGCCGGATTCTGGGTATCGGCACCATACTACATCCTGAGACCCGAGACCCTGGAGAGCTTGTACTACGCCTACCGAGTAACGGGCGACTCCAAGTACCAAGACTGGGCATGGGCGGCTTTCAATGCCATCAGCAAGGCGTGCCGCGCCGGCAGCGGGTACTCGTCCATCAACGACGTGACACAGGCGAATGGCGGAGGTGCCTCTGACGATATGGAGAGCTTCTGGTTCGCCGAGGCGCTCAAGTACGCGTATCTCATCTTTGCCGACGAATCGGCTGTGCAAGTGAACCCCAATGGCGGGAACCAGTTTGTGTTTAACACGGAGGCACACCCCTTTAAGATTCGTCAGTGAGGTCTTGTCTTTGGATATATATGAGAGGATGATTGTGGATATGTGAATATGAATAAAGCCATCAAATATGAATCGCTAGAAATAGACTATTCGTTTGAACTACAAGACGACCGCATGTTAAAGTTGTAAGTGAATCATGTTTGATGCTGAGTAAGATCTATTATACAGTCCAGCAAAGTAAAGTATGGTAAGATTATAGTAAGCAGATGCTGCTTAGGGTATGAGTGGATTTTGCCTTTTGCTCCTCGCAATTCAACTACCTTGATTGCTCTTCGCTCCCAGAAACATAAAACAGAGAAGAAAATCACCAGAACCATCTATCAACAACTTAAAACTCCCTGCTCTGACCAATGTCGCAAACATCGAACACGCCCTCCTCCGCAATGCCTTTCCGCTTCAACGCCTCCTTAAGCTGCCTCGGAGGCTCCAGCACCTCCTCCATCGTCAAAGCCCAAGTACCCCAATGAATCCCCATTGCCTTTTCGCATTTCGTATCCTGGAAAATCTCGACTGAATCAAACGGATTCGCGTGCATGGCGGAAAACGCAGCGCGGGGATAATACGCCCCGATGGGGATCAAACCTAGATCAAACGGCCCGCGGTGCTCGCCAATCTGCTTGAACTGGGGACATCGTGGCAGAGACTCGTATTCAGGGCCGTAGTCGTCGACGCTGGCTGGGAGGTGAGGGACTGCGCGGTATCCCGTGTCGCCGCCGAACCAGACGTTCTTGTCGCCGGACTTGACGCCCCACGAGCACCACAGCGTCGTGTCCTTGTCGAACGCCGTTCTGGCGGAAGTGTGTTGACATGGGAGACACGAGATTTGGGCCGAGATGGACTTCTTCTCGCCGTTGATGGGGGTTGTGACGGTGAGAGTGGCGTCTTCCCACCAGTCCAGCTCGGTGACGTTGTTGAGGCCGCTGCGGCGGAACCAGGATTCCAGGCCGAGACCGACGAAGAATTGCACGTCGGGGTGGTGCTTCTGGATCTCGAGGACGGAAGAGTGCGACAGGTGGTCGTAGTGGCTGTGGCTGATGACGACGGCGTCGACGACGGGGATGTCTTTGAGGTCGCAGGGCTTCGGGGTGAAGCGCTTCGGACCCATGAATGCGAATGGCGAGCAGCGGTCTTCAAAGACAGGGTCGAATAGGACACGCAGACCAGAGGGGAATTCGACGTAGTAGCACGCATGGCCCAACCACGTCGCGCGGAGTTTGTCAGAAGCATCACGAGCAGGAAGCCACTGAGGAGGAACGACAGGTACGGTGGGAGGTTTCGTGTCTGGCCACTTGAGGTCGCCGGTGATGGTTGGCCAGAAGACGGTCGACCACATGTTTGTGACGCTGGGCGGGTTGGACCATGACGGGTAGGGGTTCTTGAAGCCGGAGATGTGGCCGCCGCGCTTGAGGATGTGGTGAGGGTTGGAGAGGGCCTCGGCGGGGATGTTGTTGCGGCCGGCGATTTTGAGGACAGAAGTTGTTGATGGGTGAGATGATGATGGATGAGAGGAGATTGTGGATGATGTTGATTTGCGCGTCATGGCTGTGGCGGTTGTTGCTGTTGCTGCGGCGGCAAAGACGAAGGCGAAGAGGGAGATGCGTTTGTTTGTGTTTGAATTGGAGTTTGAATTTGAGGATCTGGTGATGGTGTTGAGGGTGAGGCTGATGGTGTTGTAGCGTTGCCACAGCTTGGGGAGGAGCTGCGTGCGGAACTGCGACATTAGAGATGGGAGAGAGAGAGAGAGAAGACAGCAAGGGGGAAGCTATCGACTCTATATTATATATTACGACTCGACGACTTCAACTGACTGGGGTTGGAAAAGGGAAAAAGAGGGATCATGGGGACTGGGATGGGAAGATTCCCTCTCTATCTCTAGCTGGACTCGGGCGATGGAAGGGAAGGGATGGGCTGCGTCATGCTCCTCCAATGCAAGCCACAATCCAGCAAAGCAAAGCAAGCGAAAAAGGAATTAAAATGATTCATTGTGTGTACTCGTACTATGGATGTGTTGGTCCGCATTGGTTTTTGCTTAACGCGGATTAGGCCCAATCCCGCCAAGGGTTCAAGCTTCGAAAAATGATTCAAAACCAACCAGACATTATGCCACTGCAATGCCACGTTCCTTCGTCCGTTTTTTTGCCTTACCTCCGTAGGGCTGGGGCTGCTGCTTGGGCTAGGTAGAAACAAAGCAAATGGAGAGAGGGAGAGACATCGACGGAGTTAAAACAAGCGAGTGCGAGTCCGGCACCAAAAAGGGACCCCTTGCGGAGCTGGAATTGGAGCTTGGACTGGGCTCGTCTGATTAGTTTTTCTTTCCTTTCTTGGGTGATGAGATGCGGATGGGATTCATTTTTTTAGTGGAAGGATTTTGGCTGACTGGCTGGCATCGGTTGGGATACTTCAGTTTGTCTGTGAATTATCTAATTTGTCCGTCCTTTATCTACTAGACAGTGGCCCATTCATTGTAAGTATTGACGCTGGCTGCTACAAGTTCCAGTCCAGTCCATCATACTCCGCCGCTCTATCTACAGTACAGCCATAAGAAAGAAAAAAAAAAGACTCCATATTATAAACCCGCACTTCATCGGACCTGCGCGGCCCGCAAAGGCATCCAAGATACGAAATTCCCCTGTACTGTACTAAGCGGCGCTTGTATTAACTCCGCCCGTCCGCTGGCTGGGCGCTTGTCCGGGCGGGCGAATGAGCGGCGCTGGGCCGCGTTTTTACGGAAAATTCAAGCGTCTTACAGTATGATCCCTGCCCTGGTTTTTTTGGTCCGTGGCTTCACAAGTCTATCTGTGTGCAGTCAGAGTGCTGACGGACGGGTCTAGGCTGAGTTTGGACTCGATGGCTTTTTGATGTACTCATCATGTCAGTCAGCAGAGCACATCTCAATTCTTCGTGGTGTTTGTCATTAAGTAATCTGGCGTTCCTGGTATGCAGGAATTGTGCATAGTGGTACTATCATCATCATCATCACCACAGTCATCAAATCACATGTCAAGAGGAAACCCCATCAAAGCTGCTCAACTCAACACACAGGGAATTCTATCCCAGGTGAAAAAATGTCATTGACCCTGCTAATCTAAAAGCGTTTGCGCTCGCACACTGCACCCGCATTTACATCGTAACCAAACGTGTAAACGCAAGATACACAGCCATGGCTATTCCAACCATATAAACGCTCCGCCTTCAATCCAGCACCAAAAAACTCGACAGCAATGTCCCAGCTTTAAATGGCCAGTCTCTCGACCTTTTGCTGCAGAGCCTTGATCTGGCCAGACAGCTCAGACAGCTCGTTGGAGCTGATGCTGGCGGCAATCACGGCACGGCTCACACCGCAGGCGCGGCCCAGCAGGGTCTTGCTGGGGACGTACACGTACGGGACGCCCTTGTCTTCGCAGATGAGAGGGATGTGCAGGATAATGGCCAGGGGCTCGGTGTCGGCAGCAAGGACGGCAAGCTCGCAGGTTCCACGGTTGATAGCCTTGGTGACTATAATCGAAAAAAGTTAGCCACCATTGGAACCGCAGATTCAAGGGGAATATCAAAACATACCTTCGTTGGCACCCTTCTTAGCCTGACGGATGTGCATGGCCGACTGGAGGAGATCCAGAATCTCCTGGGTCAAGGCCGCATCGGCCAAGGGCCAAGCTGCAAAAAGAAACAAAACCCGTTAGCCTAAGCAATTGAGAAGAAAAGAATGAGAGCAATGGCTTACCTGCTTCATTGGCGTTTGACATTTTTCACGATGTAGGATAAAAGGGGGGCTCGCCCGAACAAGGCTCACGGCCGGATGTGTGTTTTGAGGGAGGTTTGGAAAAAAGTTGGATTGGTGAAGAGACGAGATGCGCTTCTCGGAGGAGAGAGAAAAAAAAGTTGGCGATAGCTATGGTGGAAAAGCTTATCGATCGAGCTAGTGGATAAGCAAATTTTCCGTTCGTCACGTGCAGCTGCACCAAAGCGGTGCACTTGCTTGAAGACAGTGACGACGATAAAGTGGGTCGTTTAACTGCCTCAAATGGAAATGGAAACGGCTGAGCATCTGGACTTGTACAGAGCCATCAATCAAGCAGTGTGTAATTGCTTCTTTTTGTTAATTTGTATATGTGGTATAAATTGGTTAGAATAGATTAATACGTGGAAAGGGTCCAATATATTTGGTTGGTATTGTTTATTTTTATTATTGATACAAGCTATGCCGTGATGCTTTATACACTATTAATGATACACTGTCTATGCCGGAATGCTTTTACACCTTCTTGGGTCCAACCATGAGCTCGGGCTTAACGAGCTCATCAAACTCCTGCTCGGTCAGTGCCTGCAGCTCCATGGCACTCTGCTTCAGCGTCAGGCCCTTTTTGTGCGCGTTCTTGGCCACCTTGCTGGCCATGTCGTAGCCAATCTTGGGGTTGAGGCAGGTAACCAGCATGAGCCTATGATGAAAGTTAGTCGTGCAATCTGAGAGGCATTAAGAGTAACAAAGAGACTTACGACTCCTTCATGATGCTGGCAATCTTCTCCTCGTTGGCCTGCAGCCCGACGACGAGATTCTCCTCAAACGACCGCATTCCGTCGGCAAGGATGCGCGAGCTGTGCAGCAGGTTGCGGATAATCAACGGCTTGTACACGTTGAGCTCAAACTGGCCGTTCATGCCGCCAATGGTCGTGGCGACGTTGTTGCCCATGACCTGAGCGCAGACCATGGTGAGGGCCTCGCACTGCGTGGGGTTGACCTTTCCGGGCATGATGCTGCTGCCGGGCTCGTTCTCGGGCAGAACCAGCTCGCCGAGGCCGCATCGGGGACCGCTGCCGAGGTATCGGATGTCCTGGGCAATCTTGGTCAGAGAGGCGGCCAGGGTGTTGAGGCTTCCGTGGGCCTGGACGACGGCGTCGTGGGCAGCCAGGGCCTCAAACTTGTTGGGGGCAGTCTGGAAGGTGATGCCGGTCATCTTGCTGACCTCCTCGGCGATACCCTCGGCAAAGCCCTCAAAGGTGTTGATGCCGGTGCCGACAGCGGTGCCGCCCTGGGCCAGCAGCTTCAGGTCGGGCAGAGAGCTCTCGACACGCTTGATGCCAAAGTCGAGCTGGGCAACGTAGCCGGAGAACTCCTGGGCCAGGGTGAGAGGGGTGGCATCCTGCAAGTGGGTGCGTCCAATCTTGATAATCTTCTTGGCCTCAAAGTCGTCGACCTTGGCCTGCAGAGCAGCTCGGAGGCTGTGCAGGGCGGGCAGCAGGTCGCGCTCCAGCTCGAGGACGGCGGCGATGTGCATGACGGTGGGGAAGGTGTCGTTGGACGAGGCGCTGCGGTTGACGTGGTCGTTGGGGTGGACGGGCTTCTTGGAGCCCATGGTGCCGCCGAGGATCTCAATGGCGCGGTTGGAGATGACTTCGTTTGCGTTCATGTTGGACTGGGTGCCGGAGCCGGTCTGCCAGACGACGAGGGGGAAGTGGTCGAGCAGCTTGCCGTCGGCGACTTCTTTTGCGGCCTGCTGGATGGCCACGCCAATCTTGGGGTCTGTTGGTGATGAAGAGAGTTGTCATTAGCCTTCTTCTGACGGTGTTGTGTCTTCCCAATCTCAACTATCCTGTACACATACCAAGTCCGTAGCGCATGTTGACCGTGGCCGCGGCGCCCTTGAGAATGCCAAAGGCCGTAATCACCGGCGGCGGCATGCGGTCCTGCGGCTGGTTGATCTTGAAGTTGCCCAGCGACCGCTGCGTCTGGGCGCCCCAGTACTTGTCGGCGGGCACTTCGATCTCGCCAAAGGCATCGCTCTCGACTCGCTTGTCGGCCATGGTGACTCTGGTGGCGTGAATGGCTCTGGCGCTGGCGGGGATTGTTTTATTAAGAATAATGTTGGAGTTGATGCTCTGCGGGGTGAGGCTGTGGGAGAGAGGGGAGGCGCTTTTCTGCCACAGGCGAGACCCGGCGATCGCACCCGACGCAGCTCTTGCCGACGCTCTCCGAAGCATTTTTGTTTGGTGTCTACTAGGTAGTAGTAATTACTGTATACAAAAAAGGGAGAGGTGAGGCTATTCGGTCAATTGGGTCGAATTGGACGGCGCAAAATGTGGTGCACTGTACAAGCCAATTGCAGTATTCCACTGTTTGTTATTAGAAGACAGCTGTTGTATAAGAGAACAAAAAGAGAAGAAAAAGAATACGGCGGGAAAAAAAAAAAAGGGCAAGGATGCTCACCGGCTCAACAAATGCCGGGCAATCGGATCGGGAACGAACGAGGGAAATAATCGGAGCCCGGGTGCCCAGCTCCTTAGCATGTACCGCCCCCCGCGAAAATACCTCACGGAGCTACTTCCATGTTTCCTTCATGCCCGGAATCTCCCACCTCGGGTACCATCAGGTATCAATTGACCTCTGGTATACCTTCCAAACATTACGTTGCTTTGACTTTGACTTTGACTTTGAGATTGCCTTTTCCTCTCTTGTTTATTCATTCATTTTATTTATAACTTTTACTTCCATGGCAAAGCATCGAACCAAGTTCTTTTGAGCTTGTTACAGCCATCAAGGGAACAGTCCCACTCTTGTTATCTTTGAGCAGATACGCCACTGTGCAAACAAAGAACTGGATGATATCAGATGATCTGAACAGGATTGCATATTGACGCCCATTCGTAAATATTGATATCTTCTTTGTAATTTGCATGGTCACGAGCTCTTATAGACTATAATTGTAGCTCCAATCAGAGGGATCACAGTGGAATCACCCACGAAAGAAACAAAGGCAAGGAAAATGAAACGAGAATACCAGGGGCATTAAGCTGAAAATACAAGCAAGCAAGCTAAATGACTACAAACTAGATTGTGTGGTGATGAAGAAAGACAAAAAATGTGTGGCTGTAGTGGACGAGAGGGGGAAACAAGTACGTGTACTTGAGGTCTTTACTTTCACACGTAGACATCACCAAATGAATGAAACCTAGGATTGGTGTGTAATAATTTGCATAATCTCTCTCTAGCTACCTTAAAAGCCGTACCATGGTATGTTAAAAAGACCATGGTCGGCCGATAACCTTGAGTATCTCTTAATTGCTTATTAAGGGTGAAGCATTTGAATCTTCCATTCTTGGATAGCGAAACTACATGTAACTGATCGATACGCGAAGAGCCATGCTGAGATTCCTGAGTGCGCTCAGGGTGTTTTCGAAAGAGTTCCATAAGATCGAGATCAGCAAGTATTTGCTTTGGTCTTGGATGACCTTTCCTAAACTAAAATGTCAGAAATTTTCCCCATAAACTTGGTGGCGTGGAAGATTCTACTCACTGAGAAGTTTGATATTATCCTCAAGTGCGACAAGATGCTCATAAATCGCTTTACCATACTCGGGCGCCTTCTGTAATTGAGAATAAAGCGAGTGTTGAGAACAAGGCGCGTCTTCTTCTTCTTCTTCTTCCTTAGGTGGATCAGCCTCGAGAACCCATTTGAAAAACTTTGCGCTTTGCTTTTCAGCCTCAGAGGTGTCGGCCCATATAGAGTCGCCTCTGTGTAGGGTGTCCAGAGATTTGCAACACCGATCACTAATGTTCTGGATGTTTGTTATCATCTCAAGCGGAGGTAAGAAAACGGGCGTCCTAGAGCTTTGCATAGCTATTGAGTTAGAATCGTGTGATGAAAAAATTAACCAGAAGAGGTTTTACGGTGCTTCAAATCTTGGGAGAAAGGCTGCTTTATGTAGAGGCATGTACCTACCAAGCGTTCCTCCGTGATCCGTGCTTGAGCACATTCCTTTGACGCATGCATTTGACACACCCCAGCAGTAAAGAACTCCTCTTTGTTAATGCTTTAGCTGCCAAACGCCAAAGCTTCTGCTTTATATTTGTCATTCTTTGTATATTCCCTGTTAACATATGGGGTACAAAGAAATATCATTTTCTCAGACCATAGTTAGCGTTTCAGGTATTAACAAAGGGCGAACGAGACATTTTTTGAAGCGCTGAAATTGGCCTGGCCTAATTGTGTGATGAGGAAGGAGAAGAAGAAAAGAAAGAATATGTAGTTGTAATGGATGAGAAAAAGAATCAACTATCTGAAGTGAGTACATACATAAGCTGACCACGCGTAAAACTCAACATTGAACACTTGAGCAGGCCAAGGCAGAACTATTTGCGCAATTGCGGGCATCGTCCGAACTTTTTCTTTCATAGATGCCACCTCTTTCCATCGATTTCATGGTCGCTGCTATCATTTCTCTTGGCTTCCAATTGTGTGTCGTCCTATTCGCCGGCTAACTCTTCTCCCGATTTAAATGGGAGCCGAATCAAGGACACCGAGACGAAATGATCCCCGACATGTTTCTCCAAAGCTTCGTACATCTCACGGCCCTCTCGGTCTAAGTTTTCTTTGGCAATTTCTGATGGAAATTCGCCGCAAAAGGGACACTCTTGAAAAAGTGTTTGACCGTACACCTTAGAATGATTGACGGCGGTAGGACGAAGTTCTTTGGAAAGAACATCTCCGTGGAAATCTGTGAGGTGGCTTTCTAAATCTCCCGGAGTCGAAAAGTTTCCAGAAGAGGAGGAGTCTTGACAGTACCAGCAATACCATTCTGGTCTTGTGTGCCTCTTACGCATATGCGCGAGCCAGTCATCATATGTATCGCCACAATTGATCGGTGAGGAACAGGTTTCATTTACGCAGAAGAAAGGCCCGAAGTCGTGGATACTATGATCCCTAGGTGAGACGAATCACTATGTGAACAAGAACACAAGAAATAGCGCGACCTTCAAAATCATGCATGTACTCACCTCCATTCTCTTGGTCCACTGGCTTGTTCCAGATTTGGCATCGAGGAAAGAGTTCCCGTCGAAACATTCACGGATGTGGTGGATGCCGCACGCTCGTTCTGGGATGGTTGAAGATTTTCCGTGTCTGGCTCGGTAGTAGTCATCATCGTGACTGACTGTGTCACGCTTGGTTGGGCGTTGGGGTTCCATTTACGTGTGAAGGGAGCCATACCGTCCGTCGTTCTTTGATGCTCAATCGGCAATGTTTCTTGAGCGCTCTTCTCTTCCATGGACTCCGGCTCTTTTTGTTGCAACGCTGGCACCGGTTCACCTCGTCTTGAAGTCTTCTGTTGATGCTCTTCGAGACAAACAAACCAGATTTGGCGTCTTGCAATTACCTGAGCTATGCGCTTCTGGAGTGCTGCACTAGCTTTGGGAAAGAGATGATCGACCTTTTGCTTTGCACATTTCTCAAACGACTCATACAGTTCTTCGTTGCGAGGCAGATTCTTGAACTTTTCAGTTCGTTCCTGGCGATGATCATTTCCAACTCGACGAACCATGACGGCCATCTGACGAAGAGTGGTCATGAGGGTCTGAACAGAAGTCCAGGGGCCTGGTACTTCGTCGTCTTCAGATTCTTCAGATGATGATGAGAGTAGCTTGCACGGAGAGGAGGACCGATCTGAAGAGCAATCGGATTTGCTGTCGTGTTGGCTCTCTTCTTCATCACCCTCTCCTTTGGAGATCTTTTCTACGTTAAATCATCAGCAAATTCTCACCTAAGCTAGATCAGCATGAAGAGTACTAATTACCAAGTTTGTACTCGAGCACGGTGAGAAGTTGTCGAGTCAGATTATCCAGACTAGGTCGCTCTTTAAACGAGAAGTAATCGACTTTCGGCCTTCATCGAACACACCCATATCCGCAACCCATATATTAAAGCTCGCCATTTCCTCTCTTGCCTCAGCGGCGTTGGTGTTGCCGTCCTTTGACAGACCGTGTAATAATGCCTTGCATCGAGTTGAGGCGTCCCGGATGTCTGATATCATCTCATCCGAAGTCAGGATAACGGACAGCTCCCCGTTCTCCATGGTTATTACATTAGGGTCGCTTGATAACGGAACAATAACAGAGGTTTGTGAAGCGCTCTAAGTCTTACCTTCATGTGGGTAGGAATAAGGACAGCTTTTTATACCTAAGTAAGAGTATCAAGCATTAATCCGTGCTCGAGCCTAATCCTTTGATACTCATCAGTAACAAAGAACTACCTGCCCTTTGTCAATTTTATAGCTGCCTAAAGCTAGGGCTAATACTTTACATTTATCATTCTTGTTTCCTTCCCTTGTCGGACTGCGAAAAGATATAATTGACTTTTGCTTCACGCAGCTCTCAAGTAATTTATATCAAGTTTTATTGATGGTTATTTTCGTTGAATTGTTTTAATATTCCATAGCCAAACTACATGTACATTCAGCTTCAAATGTTGTGTCGCGATAAAACCGGACCCGTCAGTTACCCAATGAGTTATTATCCTCGATATCGTCACAACTTCCACAATGGCGGATAACATAGGCCACATCCGTGAGTGCGCTTATGATATTTCCGGCAGACATCCATAAATGAAACTGAACCGAGGCTTTTCCTTCTGCTTGAGCGATCATTTCTAAACTAAATGCTAGAGATTTTGCACTTAAATTGGGTGGCGTAGAAGATTTTAGTTACTAAGATTTTGCTCAAGTGCGGTGAGAAGCATGCTAATCAATTTACTACAGTCGGACGCCTTCTTCAATTGGGAATCAACCAATTGTTTCGTTTCATGATCGGATATACCCATACATATAATCCAGTAGGTGAGCATTGCCTGGTTTCTTGTAGCCTCGTTTGTTTCGGGATATAGAAGGCTGTCACCCCTTAGGCTCGTCAGATGTGTGTAACACCGACTCGTTATCTCTCGGATGCCTGATATTATCTCATCCAAAGTCGGTTCAACAGACGGCTCCTTATTCTCCATGGTTGTCGTATCAGGCTTGCTTGATTAAAAATAAATTAGAGGGGTTTCACGGTGCTCCGAGTCCTAGGAGTAAAGGTTGCCTTATATACTCCAAATGTTTGCAGGTAAGGTGGGTATGTAGGTAGCAAGTAAAAGTAAATGTATCAAGTATTGATCCGTGATCTGTGCTTGAGCGCATGCCTTTGACGCATGCCTTTGACACACCCCGGCGGTAAAGAACTGTTTGCTCTTTGTTAATATTTGTAGCCGCCAGGAAGCTAAGGCTTCTGCTCCATATTTATCATTCTCTTTGTATTGTCAGTGGGGTTACGGAGTATAGAGTAATATCATGTTCAAATCTTAGACTGCGGGCATCCTTTCAGAAACTCACGCTGGATGGCTGAGGCGTGTTTCAAAGCACTGACGCTGAACTTACCTCGCCAATGAAAGGACAGTCCTCTTCATGCTAAGTACAAGGCACCTTTGAGGCTTGACTCAATATGAGTTGCTCGAGATAGCGCCTAGTCACGGACAGTCCCCCCCCCAAACAAAGAGACCCCTTTATGAGTACTATTTCCCATCTGCTCGCAGAATTTTTAATGGCAGGATGCGAAAATTACTGTCAAAGAACTGGGAGTACTTTTGTCATATCTACTAGTTCTATCTGCTGGTTTATCCTTTTTTCACTAATGTACATAGATTCATATTTTCTAAATCTAGAGCGCCCCTTGTAGAGTTCCACCTAATCTGCCCTCTTTAACTTTATCTCGGCAGCCTACACTCCTACAATCGAACTTTTCATCTTGTTATGTAAGTTTCCAACCCTTCTACAGAAACATTAGTTTTTCCTTATCTATTGATGGTGTGACCTTCAATTTTCGTTGGCGTAGCAGGTCTTCAACTGGTGATTGGTACATACATCATATGTACTCTTGGTTGTAGAGTTGGGCGGGCTAAGGAGACCTCAAAGCCTCTATATGTTCATTTGACTAAATTAAGATCATATTCTACATGATTCCATTTCTCGCTCCATTACATTCATTTATTCTCTTCCTTCGACGTCGTACGTCGTCCATTTTGACGGATGTCATACTCTGCCTCCATAATTCCGAACCCCTAATAGTTGAAATCAGTGTCTCCCATATTTTTTTACAGCCTTTGGTATCTCTTTGGAATGATGTTGATTGGTTATGAGCTCGAAATTATTGGTGCGCCTCTCTGTGCTTTAGGTTTTCTGTTCCACTGGCATTAAGGGGAACACCGCGACACCACAGCAAACTTTCATGTACGATGAAGTTTCCCTGTGTGGCCACCATGCCTTAAACTTTTCTTTCTGAGGGTTTCCATTTATTTTCCCAGGCTTTCACGTTGGAAAACTTTCCGTTCTAAAAATTTTCCAACCCGACTCCCTGTATAAAGCTGCTTCCCATCCCACGGAGCCCCTGATAAACTCTACCCATCCATTCTCTTGTTGCATTATCTCATCCTTATTATTACCCGCCTGACATCTAGTATGGGTATCCGCAAGAATATCTGTCGACTCTTCTGCCTAGGGCCCCGTGAGCCCGAGGCTGAGCAATCACCCCGTCCGCTCCAACACTGGGAGATCCGTAATGGTATCATCGGCATGATCACAGAGCACCTTGACCAAACTCCTCTTGTTTGCTTTGCTACCGTCTGCCCAGACTTCCACGATGCCTATTTCCCCCTTGCTATCGCGAAGCAAAAGAGAATCCAAGTCGAGTTAGGAAGAGTCCCGGTTAGGGACTACTGCTGCTCCAGCTGCGACGCATATCATCCATTGCGGCAAGAATATTGGTTCAATGCCCAATTCTTTACCTGCAATGACTTTCATGGCGGACATCTAGACCCTCAATCTCTACCAATGAGAGGATTTGATTATTCGCTCAGTGTGCCTTTCGAGCTCGCACGAGAAATTATGAATAGTCACCTCGATAAGTCTGGCGACGACTATCCGGTTGAACAATTAGTGCCTCATCATCCCTTGACAACTTATCAAGAAAATGTGGCCTATTCTAGATCATGGTACGCTCGGATTGTCGACGACCAACTGGTAATTCACTCTTACACTGCCTTAACCCTTACCACCGATCGTAGGTTATCGGGAAACAGCATCGACATGGGAATAATTTCTATTTGTCGTCATGTAAACACCGGCCGGTTGTTACTTGTCCATCGAAGCCCCCCTCAGGAGAATTGTTTCTCTAGACGTCACGGTTCTGTCCTATCCTGTCCCATATGCGTTACAGACTACTCCATTGACGTTATTTGGAAAGGAGGGCATTGGGTTGTTGAAATCTCTACATATCACGTTCTTGAAACTACGAAAACGAAGACGAAGACGGACTGGACCTGGGATGTCATGTCCTATTGTCCAGACGAGGCCCGCAAATCACCACGATTCAGGAAGATGATGGGGACACCGCCAGGAATTGCGATGCACAAGTGGCGCGTACGGAACGCCATGGCCCTTGACTGGAGGTCAGAGGGGGATTGGGCGCCTCAGCCAGCGGTCCATTCTGACCCAAATTACTTGGATCGGCCTGTTTATGTGTAGCAGCTTTGGGTAGGACTAAATGAGAGGTGTTGCAGTTTTCCATATTTCAGTTGGCTAGTTTCTACATTTGTAGCGAACCAAAGGCGTGACTGAGAGAAGTGGGCGTATCTTCGTTGTGCCATAGTTAGAAGAATGAGCAGTTATAGTGCCGTGGGCTTCTTATATGAAGATCTATAGCTCATAAGTCTCGTTCTTTTAAACTCTTGTAGTCAGAATTCCAACGTCGTAACTAATGTTTGAATGCAATACAAGATTCCTCCCCTTCTTCACCCAGTGGATATTCATCAAAATCAGGATCAACCTCCATGTCGTCGAGCAACACATTTTTAGACACCTCTCCATGCTCCCATTCTTCTTCAGAGTCTTCATCATCACCTTCGCCGGTGAGAAAGGCCGTTCGGTGAGAGAATAGCTCAGTTTCAACATCGCCGTCCCTCTTAGTTCGAATGACATGCAGTCTGTACGCAAACACAACACCGGGTGCAGTCTTGTAACTGTCATTCTTGCTTTGCTCCCTGTTGACAGCAACATCGCCTCCACCCGAAAGAGTAAGAGGGCCTGTCACTGTAGACGTAGATGCTCCCACTGATGTCGAGTTTTTCGTCCCGCTTTCGCTCGTCACTTGAAAGGAATCTTTGGCGATTCGCAATCCTGAGATGATATACACGGGCCGCTTATTGCCAAAGATGCCGCCGTCTATATGCTTCTTTACCTGAGCCAAACCAACGATTGCTTTCAAGACGTTTTCACTCATGCCACCATCAAATACTCTCGTTTCGAGGTTCACACTACCATATGTCGTTTTGGTGAAGCGGGATGCAGTCACGTTTCCGACTGGCAAGGCTAGACTCACGAGTTTGAGGAAAGCTTGCGTGGTAAGTGACGTACTCTTGCTCTGAGAGTGAAGGTGGTCAGGTTCGGTGAAAGTATTGATCTTGGGGAGGACAATTTCTGGATGAGATGCTGAATTTAGTGAGGCGAGCGAGAGTGTAGGCCTGTTTGGATGCGGTATAATTGAGCCTAATGAAATCTCGCCATCAGGAAGAAAGTTGAAGCTAGGTGGAAAGAACCAGATTGGCTGAGCCATGGTTAATGGAGTAGTGCGGATTCGTGGATATATATTATGTCCGTTTGGTAAATGTTGAGGTATTTTTAATTTCGAATGTGATGATTGCAAAAGCCTGATTGTCAAGTACATGCATTAGCCACTTGATTCTATTGGCTACTATTATATTATAGAGTGCGAAATGATTGGACAGAATACAGGTTTGGAATTATGTATTACAGCAGTATTAGAACCACATGGACTTATCTACGAGTGGCAATGCATAAATAGATACAAAAAGAATGGCTCTGAATTTTCATAAACTTCAAGTGAACAAAAGTCTCTTCTACTGTCCCAATATTGTATTGCTACCGGTATATAAAGCAACCCCAGATACCGTACGGACATCATCAAGCAGCTTGGGAATACCATTATCTTAAATCCAATAAGTCAAACACTTCAAGACGTATTTGCTTGCTGAGAGCTGACACGTTGCAGACATGAATGAATCACAGAGTATCTCGTAAGATGCTTGGCGGAGTCTTGGTCTGATGTATCCCTCCAGAACGATATTGGGTCTACAAACCACATCCGACTGCCGTCATTTTTCTTCGCCATGGACTTGAACAGCGCTTCCATGCCGCTCTTTCTTCGAAGCAGCTGAAGTCGGTGTAATTCATGGTCTCCCTTTGCAAATGGTTCGAGACAGGGCAAAAGATCTGCATATGCAATCATGGTAGCGCAGATAGCCGCTGCTACGGCTGTGGCAATTGATGATCCGGGTTGACAAACCCCAGGATGCTTCGCCTGTATATCTGCGCAGAATTTGTCTGGAACGTCACTTCCGTAGGTGCCCCATATAGCAGCGGCCCCATCAGGCAGCCGAGGATTTGTCTCCATGAACGTGCCGCGACAATTGGCAGCATAGATAGATATCACTGAAGAGTGACGAGCCGGAAAGTTTTCATCCTCAAAAGAGGAGTTGCCGGCACTCGCTAAGAATAATACAGATTCCTTTCGTTCCGACTGGACTGTTCTAATAGCATTATCAATGCCTTTGTGATCTCTTGGGAATCCAAAGGACATGGAAATGATATCAGCCTGGCATTTCACACCGGCCCATAGAATTGCCTATTACACATCAAAGTGTTATTGTTGTGATACAAATATGTTACGCTGTAGATGATGTTCACTCACCTCTTTGATGTTATCCTGGCTAACTTTCAGATCTTTTGTGTTCTTCGCCACACGGGCTATAATAATCTCAGCTGAAGGGGCACAATGCCTAACGAGTCTTGCCATCAAGGTGCCGTGACCAAATGTGTCAGTCATATTGTTGGCCGAGCCGTCAACAAAATCTCGTTTACTCTTAATATGCCATGATGCGCTGCCGTTATCGCCTTCGTCGTTGCCAGTATCTAAGATTGCTACGCGGATCGCCGTTTTCACTTCGTGGGTTCGCCGTTGCCGTTCAATTATCGTTCCGATGGAATTTAAATCCTTAAGCCACTCCTTGGGCTTTACCGTATTCCCAGAATGAAAAGACGCCTCGAGCTTGGATAGTTCGCCCGGCACCTCTGTATCCAAAGGGACTGCTCTTGGTTTCCTGCGAATGTAGAGTGTGTTTCCAATTTTATGTCCAAAGCCAGTCTCAGCAAGGTACTTTAGCGGACGCACCACATTCTTGTAAAATTTCTGTCTTCGTGCCAGAATACCTTGTTGTTTATCCAGCAATGTTTTAGCCGATGAATCTGTAGCCTTGCCAACTGGGCCGAGTTTGTTCTGCCTATCAACAAGCATTTTGCCTTCTCGAATGCAGTATTCAATCGCTTTATCAAAGATCGATTTGTCCTTAAGCCCACCCCATTCAACTTTCTTGAAATTTTTTAACCAATCGTCAGCGATTTTATGGTCGCGGTTGGCTTGTGAGATCCTATTGCGTTGGGGAATTGATTGAAAAGGCTTGGAAAGTCCAATTTCCAGCAGCAACGTCCCAATAGCCAAAATCCGGGGATGCTGGTGAACTAGCCTTGCGTCATCTACAAAATCTTCTTCTGGGTCGTCCCTCGTTCCAAATGGGAATATCAAGTATGGTCGCAAGAATATCTCATCATTCTCTTCCGTAGGAGGCATGAACCAAATCTTATCGCTCGTCCACTTGATACGCATCAAGTCTGAGTCGTAGAAGTGATGATAAGCCTGCGCAATGGTGTATGCTAGTATGATTTTATCTTTGGGTAGTAGTTGGAATTCGCGTAGCACATCAGCAAGGCTTTCTCCACGCCCAGGCCCAGGCTCAGTTTCGAGTTTTTTGTTCCTGTGGAATTGGAACTGGCTTTTGGATGGATCAAAGCCAATCTCTACACGGGCGTAGTGCGGCGTATCCACTAGATTGCAAAATGCCGGCTGAGGAGTTGCATTTTCTTCAATAACTGTGCTATCCTCTGGCTCTCTTATAAGCCGTTAGCGAGTACAAATGGTCGTGCAAAGAATGCGAAGGCTTACATTGTCAAATGGAAATCTTGCCAGTGAGCCATCTGCATTGGAGATATAAGAAGGCTCATGGAGGGAAAGTCATGCTCCTCTTCGATCAAGCATACTCTTGTGGGATGCCATGCCTGGCCTAGATGATCATTTTGACCGGTGGGCTTCCTCGGATCGCATTTGATGTGCAGTTCAAGCGCGTTAAATAAATCCTTGCTAAAATCAACCAGTTGGTTTTTTGAGCCCGAGTTGTAGTTGGCTGGCACGCTGCCGCCATCATCATGACCATTGTCCATCAGTTTATAAAGGCGAGAGCAATTATTGTCAATAATATCTATGAGGTGCTCATTATCCGGGGCTTGGAAGAAGGCTATAATGGACTTTTTCTTCAACTGGTCGGTGGTATGGGCTTGTTTCCTGAAAAGGGCCTGAATACCATGGAGAGGGCCATTCGAGCGCCAACGTTGAGCCCACTAACTTCTCCGTAAATAAGGCTCTTCAGTTATATAGATATATCAATAGAAAGATACACATACCTTATCCATGGAAACAAAATTATCTAAAAGGGTTTGACATAGCTCGTCAACTTCAGGCTCGATCCAATAGACTGGAATCGACTTGAGGGCGTGATCAGTCAGGGCCAGGTTTGTAGCAATCTGCATTGCAATACGCCGGCGTGCTGGAGGAAAGCTCCTCTCTTTAAGGCCATCATTAAGGGCTCTGAAGATGGGGATCGCCAGAGCCAAAAAGCAATCACGGTTGTTCAAGTAAAGATCCATGCTGTCTTCATACACTTGAAGCTTGCGAAGACAGACCCTTTGGGCATATTCTGTAGGAAGCGGAAATATAGTACCCCGCTCGACCGTGAAATTTTTGGTCAATGAAGCATTGATGCCCAATTCTGGAACGTGGTGCAACTCCCAGCCTCGTTCCTCATTCCCCCGCCTCAAATGCATAGGGTACATATGAGAGTACATATGCAGGTAAATGCCTCGTGACATTTAATAAGAACATCTTTTCAGATTAATCTGTGTCTCTACTTCTTTGATATTCTTTGCAAACGGGTTGATTCAGTATTGGTAGCACCGGAGTTGCTCTCCCCATTAACGAAGGATACCAGTTCTCACGATATCCATCATGTCAGTCTCAAGTCTCACACAACAATGCCTCGACAAGATTCATCAGGCAATGAGCCAGAAAAATGAATCAGATCATCAAGATCACCTGGAAAACAGACTTGCAGGCTTCAACCTGTGGGTGGATAACGTCGGAGCCCTGGCCAAGTCGGGCGCATCTCTCGACTCTAGGTTTCGATCTCGGCCTGATGACCTAGATTTAGTGAAAAATATCTTGAATCTTCTTTTAGATTTCTTAGACGAGTATAAAGATGCCATCCATAACGGCCTTTCAATTGATGAGCCATTGTTGGATATAGATTCCGCCATTAAAAACCTGGCGAAAATTGGAATCGCGATACGCCGAACCGGCAAAGCTTCGAGAAGTCGCAGGGCCTATCAGTCATTCAACCCTGACGAGCATCTCGATTTCAAGCGGCATCTGGAATGTTTGATCCTTCTTCGACCCAATGAAACCCAGCCTCAGCTGTCTGAACTGGGAATCTCTAGCGTTAATGAGCTTATTGATGCTGCATCAGACAAGCCAAGCGAGAAGACCGACATATTGAAAACCAAACTTGAACAATTAGCTAAATCAAGGATGGAAGATCTCGCTTCCTCGAAGCTGAACGAGATCCAAAAAAGGCTGGTTGACGCCAACCTCAGACGCAGACATAACTTTTTGTTAGCTCAAAAGAGGTCCCAGCGTGTCAAAAAAACGGCACAAACCAGTTTTACCCCAGATAAGCATCAGTTCGACATTGCTCCTCTTGAAATCGCAAAAGTCACACTCAGGGCCAAGGTGATAGACCAAGCCAATGTTCTTGCATCCATGGAACCTAAAGACGTGCCAACACAAATTGTCCAAAACACAGCAGCGCCTACTGTGACTGGCTATACAATAGCATCAACAGCTGAGGGGACTTTGCAGTTCGATCTAGCCAAAAGTCAGCAACCCGCACCAACCGTTGCTCCCTCACAGATCTCATTCATTGCTGCCAACACTGAGTTTCCGAGGCCTCCGCCGTCCTTTCAAAGTCAATTCATGTTTAAATGTCCCTGTTGTTGTCAATCTCTGCCTAGTGAGGACTTTGCAAGTCCTAGTAGATGGAGGTAAGACAATTCTTCTTGCATATTCATTAATCAACCAGACGAGATATCTCACATCTTTCGGATAGGCAACATCTTATCGAAGACCTATGTCCATACACTTGTATCGCACAGTCGTGCCCAACGCCGGATAAGCTTTTCACCACTAGAAAAGCATGGGAACTCCATTTTGAGAATGATCATTCACCTCAATGGCAGTGTCTGTTATGCAACGAAGATGATGAGCCGTTTTCATCAGAAGAAGATATAACTACACACACACAGACTCAACACAAACAAGAGTTGTCAAAATACGAGCTCTCGTTTCTTCTCTCCTCTGCTGAGGTGCGATATATGGGACTCGAAGCGTGTCCGCTGTGCTCATCACACGGACCACGAGACTCGACAGAGTTGGTTGACCACGTGGTGCATCATGCTTATGAATTTGCTCTTCGTGCTCTTCCATGGCCCCAATCTGTAAAAGAAAATCTTAGCAAGCCGATAGGAACGTTTTCTCTACCAGAGGATGCTTCAAACTCTAAGCAGCTTGAGAAATGGCTTGACAATTTAGAAGGGTCTGCGAAAGAGCTCTCTATATCTTCGTTTGACAAAATGGACCACTCACTGCCGGAAGAAGATGGTAACACCCTTGAGGAAGACTATTTTGCAAACAACGGCTACTTTGAAGACAGGGAAATGGCAGATTTCTCCAAACGTCAAACTGCACAAGGACGGTCTTCAATAGTATGGAGCGAGTCATCGGGCCCAGATCTCGCTAATCAAGATGGTGTGAACGATCCTACACAAGCTGAAATGGATCTTTCTGCAGCCGTGTCACGAGGAGACGAGGATGCCGTTCGCTCTATGATTGAAGATTGCCAAACGTTTGATAGTGGCGGCAAAATAAGAAAAAGAGCATTAATGGCTGCCGTCCAGGGAGGGAACATAGCAATTGTCAAACAGCTCCTCAGAAGCGGCATTGATATAGATTCATCAGATGAATACGGCCGAACAGCACTATTCTTTGCTGTTGAACGAAATGACATACCAATGGTGCGACATCTTATCGAGTCGGGTAGTGATGTCGATAACAAGGATCACGGGGACTTGACACCACTCCAAAGAATCATTCAAGGGGGCAATGAGATAAATATCAGCGCGCTATTTACTCCAAAAATCTACCAAAGATTCACAGATGATCAAAGCCAGACGCTACTTACGTGGGCAGAAGACAAAGGCCACCTATTTGCGGCTCGGATCCTAACAGAATTGCGGGAAAAGCACGAGTCGATGCTGAGTCTTGCACAGGAAACTTTCAACATCGAAGATCGCGCTGCAGCGGCACAAACTGTAATACTAGGCAATAACTGGTATGCTCTTATCGATCCTGCGTTAGAGCCTCTGTATTTTGACTTTATGAATACTTTGCCGTACAAGGACTTCGTTACTAAGCTCGCTTTCAGCTATAACGGGAAATATATTGCGACTGGAGACAGCATGGGGATTGTACGGATTTTCGGCGTTGAGACAGTACAAGAAGTATTTCAAGTGGACCTGGGGACAGCTATCAGGGATATCTGTTTTAGCCCTGATGGGCGATCTTTAGCCACTGCATCCCGTAACCTCATTAAGGTATTTAAGTCATCAATCGGACCACCAGTCAAAATACTAACGCAATATAAAATTTAGGTGTTCGATATTAATACAAAAACCGTTCAACACACTTTTATGCACGACAGCCGTGTCTATGCGCTTGATACTTCATATGATGGTCGTTTACTCGCATCCGGCGATTCCCGGGGTATTGTTCGCATTTGGGATATGGACCAGGGAGTTGAAATTAAGAAATTTACTACAAGGAAGACAATATCCAGCATTAAGATATTTCCGGACAGCCATTTTGTAGCCGCCAGCTGTGAAGAGGGCGGTGATGTTTATATTTGGAATTTGAAGACGGATGCCTTACAGGAGAGGATATCTGATGATAGAGATGACGTGATGTCCACATTTTTCTCTTCGGATGGAAAGCATATGGCTACTGGGAATCGTCGTTCCATTAAATTATGGGATCAAGACACGGGCAAATGCCTTTTCTCCATGGCTGGGTCGTTGGTTAAGTCAGTGTTTCTGACGCCAGGCGATAGGTGGATTGCGGCTGCCCATGCCAACGGGTCGGTCCAGTTCTGGGATTGGACAACAAAAAAGTGTCACTACCTAATACACGAGCGAGGAAGAATTAAATGCATGGCGGTCAGTCCCCTGGGCGGTTATTTTGCAACGGGTTCTCTTTCCGGAACTATGTGCATATGGTCATACGGCCCGCGCAGGCAGACATAGAGGGGAAGACTCAGATATTACTATAGATACCACAGGTACTATGAGATTATCAAGACGTTACGGATGCCAATATAGATGATAAAGACATTCTTCAATTGGCTTGAATCCCTGCAACATTGTAGTCGGGCAGAGAGCTCTTATATATACCATTTACTACTAGTCCGCTGCGTTCGGCTTGTACAAGTACCTTTGTTCACGGTTACTGCTCTTTTTCAGCAATATGAAAGCAAGCAAAACAAAGGGATTTCTTGTTTCCCGGACATTACAGGATGAATCTACCCCGCTTGATCATTGTACCTTGATGGTTAATGCTGAAAGAACTGATGACAAAATGTGAACAAAGGTGTAACCCCAGCCTTTGTTCTCATCCTCCTTCCCCTACACACAGATAGGTATATAAAGGCCTAGATGCTGAATGCCATCCAACCTTGCTGAGCACATCTCAATCGTCTTCTTCAACTCGGCCTTATAAAACATTCCGACGTTTTCTTATAATTCTTCTCCTCTTTCTTCTTTTTAACAATACGTTTTAATCCACGTTTGACATCAGAGACATATATAACCTCGTTCTTGATCAATCAGAGCATATCAGTTCTCACCATGTCCAACGCTCAGACCGTTTCTGATCTTTCGCAGCAATGCTTCGATCACATTCCTCGGGCTAAAGAGCAAGAATGTCCAGAGGGGCCCCAGATCCTAACAGGATTGCCGGAAAAGCATGACTCGATGCCAGGTCGTTGTTTACAGGAAACTGTCGGCATCGAAGATTGCGCCGCTGCAGCGGCACAAACTGTAATACAAGGCAGCGGCTTGCGTGCTTTTATTAACCCTCTGTTAGAGCCTCTATGTTTCGGCCTCGTGGACACTTTGCCGCAAGTAGTTACAACTTACAGAATCGCTTATAGCCATGACGGAAAGTATATTGCAACTGGCGACGACATAGGAAACGCCTATGTTTTCGACGCTGCAAACAAACGTATCGTGTTCCAAAAAGGCCGGGAGGTAAAAACCCTCATACCTTCTCCCGTTTGTTTTACCCCCGATGGGCAATCTTTCATCTTTGCGTCCGGCGGACTCGTCCAGGTAAGCAAGGCCCATCGATCCAATCACCAATTCGAAATACTAACGCTGCATCAAAAAAAATCGAGGTGTGTGATATTGCAACAAAAACTGTTCGACGCTCTCTTGATCATAAATCGGGTGTCTCTGCAGTCGACGTCTCAAATGATTGCCGTTTGCTCGCATCCGGCGATTTCTGCGGCACGGTTCACATTTGGGATTTGGAACAAGGAGTCAAAACCAAGGAATTGGCAGGTGACGGCTATATATACGAAGTCAAGATATCTCCAGACAGCTGTTTTGCAGCCGCGACTTGCGACGATGGCTATGCTTATATCTGGAACTTGAAGACGGGGGACTCTGATGCCAAATTCCACCACGGGAAAAGGGTCAGGTCAGTAGCTCTCTCTTCGGATGGCAAGTTCTTGGTTACTGGAGGAGATTCCGGCTTCAAAGTATGGGATCGAGACACTGGCGCGTGCCGTTCATACTCTGAAGCTCCTGGATCTGCGTTGACTGCATTGTCAATGACGCCGGACGACAGGTGGATTGTAACCGCCTCCAACCGCGGGTCAATCCGGTTCTGGGATCGGACAACGGGGAAGAGTCACTGCATAGTGGATGCACACAAGCAAACGATTTACTCAATGGCGTTCAAACCGCGAGGTGGCTATTTTGCGACAGTTTCCGGGGACGAGACGGTGCGCATATCGTCATACGGCCCGCGCAGCTAGACATAGAATGGAGGAGTACTAGGTAGTATTGATCTGTATGGTAGACGCAATAGATGCTATGAAATTGACTCGTAAGAGTATCTCCTGGAGTTAGTTGACAGTTCTTTCAGTACTCTTCAAGGGGTTACCAGAGGCTTTGAAAGCATATGTAGCCTTGAAGATTTCAGTTGCAAAACATGCTAGGTAATCAGACAAATGGTAAAGACATTCCCCCAAGTCATCATTCATTCAACCAAAAAGAACAGCTGCTAGTGGTATCTTCCAAAAAAAAGTAGGTATACACAAAAGATAGTCGGCACAAAACCAATCTACCAACCAACACCAAACAACTCCACCCATCATAAGAAAAAAGAAACGCTATTTTCATATCACAAATGCCGTTCAAAACTCGTAAAAAAAAAACCATCGAGAAGCTCTCCCCCTTATATATCAGGCAGCGTCCGAGTCTCATCCTGCATTATCTCGTCGCCTCCCAGCTCCTTTTCCAGCTCGTCGGCTACAAAGCCCTCGTAGTCGTCCAAGCTCTTTTGCACGTGAATCTTGAACTTGATCACGTCGTTTAGCATGCGATCAATCTCTGTGTGTAGCTCTTCTCGCAGCGAATTGGCCCGCAATACAAGCTGCTCATATCTAGAGGTGGTAAAATATGTTAGCCATCCTGATCTGCCCAAGAAGTTGTGGTCGAGTTTCGGGTCATGCGGAAACTTACTCTATGGTCGTGTTGATCTCGCGTTGCTCTAGCAGCTGCACAGACTCTGTCAGGCCGGCTCGCATTCTGGAGAGTTCCTTTTCCATCTTTTCGATTTGTGCGTCGGATCCCATCTTCTGCGCCGTAGCAACCTCTTTCGTCTTTTCATACTCCTCTTCTGCAGCCCTGACCCTGTGATTCAAGGCTTCAACCTCGTTCCGCTTGTCCTCAATGGCCTCCTTAATGCCATCCAAGAGCTCGTGGTCTTTCATCATATCGTCCATTACAACGCTTCGTCGCTCTGCAATCTCCTTTCGCAAAGCTATGAAGCTGCCGCGGACTTGGCCCCTGAGATCTAGGTTAAGGACGTGTCCTGGTTGATAGCCGGTTGTGGCATCAACCAATAGTCGGTCTGTCGCCGGGGTATGTGTTGTGCTGGAGCTCTTCCAGTTGGATGAATTCAGCTCGTTTTCGTTGAGGATAACCTGCAGCTCGTAGTCCCTGCCTTTAGCATTGGCTGCGGTAGCTGGTATGAGGGCTATTTGGTAGGCAATGGTGTTGTACTTGTCCACCACGCGCTCCAGCTCATCAAGCTTCCGGCTGGCCTCGGCCTCCTTTTCCATGACTTTTTTCTTAATCTCTTCCAAGCGCTGTCCGGCCGACTCGATACCCCTTTGCAGACGCTCCCGTTCAGAAGTCATGCGGTCAATATCCTGCATGCTAATGCCCTGGGCGTCAACAGCTCTTTGGAGTCCTCTTCGTTCCTCGTCGGCTTCTTTCAGCTCTTCTACAACTTTGTTTAGCTCCTCTTGTAACACTTGGATACGGGCTTCGTATTTTTCTGATCGCTGAACGGCGAGCTCGTTGTAGTCTTCAAACTTGATGCGGTCCTCTTCCATGATTTTGAAATGGTTATCCAAGACGGCAGGGTCCGGGGTGGACTTTTCAAGATCCTCGATTTCCTTGGACAATCTCTCGTTCTCGGCCTCGAGCATCTCAAGCTCGGCCGTGTACTTTGAGTTGGACTCTTCAAACGCCCTTGCCATGGCCTCAACGTGGGGAGCCAGTAGTCGCTCGGCATCCTCGTCGCCCATGTCGTCATCCATGGCGAGCCAGTCTCTGTATGCACTACTAAGGAAGTTGAAGATGATCTGGTCGCCACTTACATCGACGCCGACGTCGAGGCAAGCATCTATATACCGATTGCTGGCATAGCCCTCGAGCATTTGGGCCAGCTGCATCATCCAATGGAGCAGACCGAGAAAAGTACTCCAATTCTGGCCGCCCACGGCTGCAATCTGGCTTTTTGTGATGCTGCGCTCAAACGGGTATCGAAGCTGCTTAAGAATGGGCGGCACCTCTTGGTCGATATTCTTCTGGAATTTGTGACTGGGGTCGATCCGATGGTAGAGCCACTGGAACATGAAATTGAAGTCTTTCTGCGTCGGCGACTTGAGAATGTTTTGTGATAGCGAATGCTTCATTTCCATCTCAAAGTTGTTTTGCACCATGTAGTCCATCAGCTCTTGGGCGATTCGGGCTTGGAAGGATCGGTCTCTCAGCGGCCGCGGATCGCGAGGGACGCCGGCTGCCTGGGGCGTGGTCTGGAAAAAGCTCTGGTGGCTCACGGGGCCGACTGTGGATTGCCGTGGACGGTATACGCTGCTCCGTCTATCGCTATCCGTTGACGGCCTCGCAGCCAACGGGGTAAAGGCGCCCGGGTTGTATGTTGCTCTGGGCTGCTGAAAAGAAGTTCGCTTGATAGAGGACAGGCCAATGTCGCCCAGGTTTGCGCCGGACGATGCGCGTTGGAACATTGGCTGGTTCGGGCGCGTCACAGCCAGGGAGTGCCTAGATCCCGACATGGAGCGGCCGTGGGCGGTGCCGTAGGTGGAGGGTCCCTGATTCTGGCGCTTCATTGTCGACCCTGGCGCCGGGATGCCGCTATTTGTACTGAGGCCGCCGAGCGTCTACAGCGTCGGTCAGCGGACGATGCGACGATGTTCCAGATTTCCCACTCTTGCGACAAAGGGAACCTACCTCTCTTTTCCTGCGGACGCTCCACAGGCCCGTGTCTTGAGACATTATAGGCGGTCGGGCCTCTGCTGTTGGTGATGCGACGGTATTCGAGCAGCTAGGAGGCGAGTCGCAGTGCGTTTAGCGATCAATTTCGGGGGAAAGACACACGAGATCAAAACTCGACAAGGCGGGCTGCGTATCCTGAAGCTTTGAAGCAGTTCTTTCGTGGGGCCACGGGATTGGGGGGAAAAGATAAGGCAGTTGCTCGGTGAGAAAGTAAACAAATGCCTGATTGGCCCAGTGCGGCCTAGCGCGAATGACCTGACACGCATGCGCACGTGATTGCAGAGTTGTCTGGAGAGTACCTGCAAATGGGGCCAATTTACTGCGCGCAGCCCGGTAGCCAATAACAGGAGCGAGTACGTACCGTTGCCTCGGCCCAGCATGTTTTCGGTACGTACTGTACTTTGCGACCGCGCTCAGCTCAGCCCAGCCCAGCCATGCCGGTTCCACAATTACCGAGCTTCAACATACTCGGACAGTCGCATCTGCCTTCTTCCTCTCCTTCATTCTCATTGTCGACATCCATCGTGATTCCCCTGAAGCTGCGTCTTTCAGTTGATTCAGGTGATTCTCTGAGGCGCCGAGGCTCTGAGTGAGCATCCCGATCCATCATCATGGCGATACGCGAGGAAATCGTGGCGTCTGCAGTAAGTGATGCGTTCCATCTCCTTGTCCTTGTGATTGACAATCATGGGTTCATCTCTTGGCTGACTGTCGAATTCCCAGGCGCAATGTTAGTTTCGACTCGATTCATCGATCACTTTCACTTCCACCTTCGCAATGTTAACAATAAAGCAGTTCTACAAGATCCCAGCGTTGCCACCTCGTCCGTCGAGAACAAAATCTCGTTTCTTCGAACCAAGAATCTGACACAGGAGGAGATTGATGCCGCCATTGCCAGAGCTGGGGGTGGCACCGGCGCGGTAGCTCCTAGGGCTCCCTATGCTGGCGCGCCCCAGGGTCCTCCTCAGGGTCCTCCTCAGCAGTATTACCAATCCTACCCCCAGTATGCGTGGCAGCCGCCTGCGTCAACACAACGGGATTGGAGAGATTGGTTCATCATGGCAACCGTGGTTGGAGGAGTCAGCTATGGTCTGTACTCACTGGGCAAGGTAAAAAGAATCCTACGCGCGTCTTTCACTACAGCGATACTGACATGAATCACAGCGTTATGTCTACCCCCTCGTAGCGCCACCTACCCCTGAAAAGCTGGAGCAGGACAAGAAGTCGATCGAGGAGCAGTTTGACAAGGCCTTTTCCCTGGTTGAGCAGCTGTCAAAGGACACAGAGGCGCTGAAGGATGCCGAGAAGCAGCGGACAGAACGATTGGATATTACCCTGGCGGACCTGGACACGATCATGACGGAGCTGAAATCAGCAAACAAGCGCCGGGAAGACGACGCGCAGCGCATTCGCGACGAAGTACAGAGCCTTAAGGACGCCATCCCAAGGGCAATGAACAACCAAAAGGAGCTCACCGACAACCGACTTGCCGAAATCAACACTGAACTTGCCAGCCTCAAGACTCTTGTGTCACAGAGGATGAATGCTAACTCAAATAACTCTATGTCGAGCGGCTACTTCCGAGGCAACAATGGAGTCAACGGTGTCAACGGATCGAATGGCGTCAACGGAACTAGCGGGGCGGCTTCACCCACGACAGCACCCGGCCAATCAGTAACTCCCCCGCCCATCGACAGCGCTGCGGAAGCGAGCGGCACTCCCAAGCCTGATGCTGGCAAGGGCCCGGCTCAGAACAGATTTAACAGAGCGTCTGGCCTGTCCGTTGGCTCCGGAGCCAAGGCGTCAATCCCAGCATGGCAGATGGCCATGGCCAACCAGAATGCCGGATCAGCTGGTTCCTCGTCGGGCAAGGAGCCCGAAAAGGCCACCACCGAGGCCGCGGCCAGCAGCTCGTAAATAATTGCTTGCTTGACTTGAGATTCTCCATGCATTGTACGATTTTGATCAACTTGCGGTTATTGTTGCGCTACGTACGTACGGATAAAGGGACAATGCAGACATCGATTGGATAACGGCCGGAGCGTTGGTTGCTCTGTCAAAGTTTTTTATGTATTTAATATCAAATGGACCACATATACTGTTTTATCTATTTCCCGGTTCGGTTTCATGTTATTATTATTATTAGAAGAAGAAAAAGAAGAAGCTACCTACATACCTATGCTATCATGACTGCATGGTGGTTGTATTAAGACTGCCCGAGTGAGATGAAAGAGGCGGGCCGAGGTTCGGGCTTATTGTCCCTCCCGCCTGCGCTCACTAATGCAGCGCTAACTGAAGCCGTCCGTTTTCCATCCCTGTTCCCAGATCGATCTGTCTGTACATGTAAGTACTTGTGCTTGCGGGATGCTTGATTTGAGCAGCCGGATTCAATTCGATGCTACCTCTCGCAAGCATTGCCCCAGATACAGCAGACTAACTAAACTGATATGGAGGGTTGGTTCTTTGTATCTCTTTATCTTTTTATCTACTCCCGCCACCAACGCGGCGAATCAACCGTGCGGATTTCGTCTCAACTAATGGAATGGAGCCAACCAATGGCTGCTGTACCCACGTGCCGGTCCATCCCCCGAGTTATGCGAGCCGTGCGTTGCGATTGTTGATGGCAGAATCGATTACGTGCTGGACTCGTACTTTTAATAAATAGCCAATCGCCCGACTTTCCACATAGAGACACCTCACTCACTCAATATAATTGTCCCCCTATCTAACAAGAATTCATGTAGTCTCCTTCTTCTCTATCAAACCTGAGACTTGGCCACTACTACCTAAGCCTCTTACATTCCATTCCCTTTCTTCCCTTCATACGATTTTATTATTCCTCCTCGGCACAATGAATGACCCTCCTCCACAAATTTCGGCTCGGCCAGCGCCAACCATGACCGCCAAACTCACCTCCAACCTCAGAATGCTCTTCATCTTACTCTCCAAACTCCCTCTTCTTACCCGAGTAGCTATATTACACGTCCTAAAGCTCTCAGAACCATCCAAATACGTCGATCTGCAGTCCAACCTGGTGGTTTCACTGATGCGCTCCGTCTTGACACCTGCCAATCCACACTCGATTTCCTACAGCCAGAAACTCACTACGCGCAACGAGGAGATTAAGGGAAGGATATGGATCAGCTTATACGCTTCGCCGCCGCCTCCCGAGACCGATATCAGAGACTCGCTGCTCAATGTCATGTACAGCATGAGAGATGAAGGCATTAGAGGAAGCAACACTAGAGTTCCCGAGCTCATACCCGTAGAAGCAGAATGGACGGGATACAGAGCCGCAGCTTCAAAGAGAGAGCCTCTACCAAACATTTCAGAATCCGCCAAATACCATCAACTCATGAAAGAGTGCAAAGAGCCCACCACGGTGCTCTACTTCCACGGCGGCGCATATTATCTCTGCGATCCCGCCACACACCGTCCCCTCGTCAAGAAGCTGGCCAAGCTGATCAAGGGAAGATGCTATTCGGTGCGATATCGACTGGCGCCGCAGGATCCGTTCCCAAGCGCGCTGCTGGACGCCCTCGTCTCATACTTTACCTTGCTGTATCCGCCTCCGGACGCCTATCACGACGCTGTGGAACCGGAGCATATCGTTATTGCGGGAGACAGGTATGTTGAAGCTTCTGCATTTGGCAAAGAATTGATGCTGTGCAACATTCCACGTCAAGACTATCATCTACTATCTACATGTGGCTGACCCGATTGTTTCTCATTTTGGTGATACAGCGCCGGTGGGAACCTAGCCTTTGCGCTATCGCAGCTCATTCTTCAGCTGCACCATCGAGATATTGACATCCAGTGGTACGGCGAAAAGCGAAAAGTCCCTCTGCCGGCGGGTGTTTCTTGCATCTCTCCTTGGGTCGACATCACGCAGAGCTCGCCGCCGTGGCACGTTGAGGACGCTCACCCTTTCGACTACTTACCTAGACTACGGCCTGATTTCGAAGCCAGAGTCCCCCCATG